>NC_056728.1:1929123762-1929423762 GCF_019279795.1 Protopterus annectens | reverse complement strand
ACTTTGTTGAGGGAAAAAGAAAAATCAATCTGCAAAGGCTACCATATTCTGTGGTTCATATCAAAATATTCTGCTTGTATCTCACTCAGGCTCTCCTGCCCACCTTATTAATGGATGTTAACCCTAACCCTAACACTGCCTCTTCCCCTAACCTTAAACCTACACCTTACCTTAATAAAAGCCTTCCTGTAACACTGCCAGTAGCAGAAGAATTTGAGGCTAGTGTTATGGGGGGGGGGGGGGGGCTGTTGGAGCTAATTTCAGGAGTGGAATTAGTTTAGCTTTTTTGATATTTTGTAGTTCATTATTTGTTGTGTTTGACATGAAGTACATTTGATCATATAGAGTAGAACCACACACACATGCACATACATACTCACTCACAAAGACACACACACACTTTCATGTAGAGAGGCAGAATCACAAAGATATGTACATATGCACACATTTAAAGAACTGCTTTATGTCTGTTTTAAAAGCCAATAAAGCCCTGAATTTTGATGTAAACTGAAATTATGACACACCCTCTAAAGTGGGATATGCGGATGGCCTTGGATGTCCTGGACACTGAAATGGCTATTTCATTTGGCACTAGCTGTCAGACATGGCTAGTCTGCTACTGCCCAATACCAGAGGTTCAAGTCTGAGTGTTACTTGCTTGAAGTTGCCATGGGGTTTATTTCTGAGATCCAGTAATCCTCCTTCCTTTAGTAAATTAAATGTTTATGGCCATACAGAAGAAAGCTCTATCTGTGGGTAGCTTAGGACTGTAAAGCTTTCTCCCTGAAAAAATAGATAACGTTTCAAACAAACATCATGTGTTTATTTTGTATAACTGTAATGCAAAAAAAAAAAAAATGAAGTTGGCAAGCTTTACTGCCAGAGTTGCTCATATGTCTGGCTTACAAATGACTGAAGAAATAAGTGAATGTATCACATTTTTAAGTCCATTTACAATTTTGCGGTATATGTGGAAAGGCAATTCAAAGACTTGGAAACTCTTACTACAAAGGTGCAGTGACAACACCACAACTAAGATGAACAGTGCATCTCAAGAGTCAGTAAGGAGCAACTGAGAAATTTAGAATGAATACTGAAGTTCTAATTTCAAGTGTTGCAAAAACATACATGTGGAAAAATAACGAGAACAACATAAACAAAGACAATGATGATACTGCACACCTCCCAATTCAAGCAAAGTCATACACAATAAATCCCATACCAATTTATGTCTACCAATCCAATCAACAAGACTTGTCTTAAAGGTAGCTTGTAATGCAAATGTATTCTATAGGCTTAACGTTGAGTTAAGAATTTGTTACTTCCAGTGACTCTTATTTATTTGATGGTATAAATTTAGTTCTATAATGTAGGCACATACTCAGCCACTGGTTTTACAAAGAAATAAGAGTTCAAATAAAAATGAATTTTTCATTCATGTCTCAAAAAGTGAGCCATAAGAAACATTGGAGCAGTTGGTAGACTACTGGATATAAGTAGAGTTATGGTAATATATTGGAATAGTTGAAGGCTTTATGACCTTTAATTTCTTTATTATAAATGTCTGGGAACTTTCCAGTTGACTGAAATATTTGGATTTATATGCACCAAAGGAGGCATTGTGTTCACTGATGAGAGAGATCATGGACTCTGGGATTGCCATACCTCAGAGAAAATGGAATATCTTGAGAAATGGCCATCCTAATATATGTAAGTCTGTTTTTTAGGTAATTTAGTCTCCATGTTTTGGGATTCCATCTAACAGGTCCCAACATTTTAAGTGGTTGCATGCATATGCATTTTATCTTCTTTTAATGTAGCTTACAGCACAACTCTAAAATGGGAGAGGTGGTCACAAGTCAATTGACAAAAATAAATAGGATTTTTACTTCTGTTTTATTTATATTTCAGTAAAGATGTATTTTAGGTCATTACTGTAGTCAGGATTCAAAAATAAGCTCTCCATAACACAGTATAATACAAAATGTAAGAATGTAGTAGTAAATGTCCATAAACTAAAGCCACTGGGGCCTATCATTTAAAGGTTACATCTCTGCCAGTCTTTGAGATTGAATTATGAAACTTACAGGTAACAACTAGGTGTTTATCTACAAAACCTGTGTAACACTGCAGTTATAGCTCCAGAGCTTCTAGTAACCATGGCATGTTACAACTGGAATACAAACACACATGCACATACACACACACACACACACACACACACACACACACACACACACACACACACACACACACACACACACAGATAGAGAGATAGATAGATAGATAGATAGATAGATAGATAGATAGATAGATAGATAGATAGATAGATAGACAGAGACAGATATATGCATATGTATATTTGTAGCCCGAATATCTGAGAAGAAATTCATCAGAGCACCCACAATGAAAACAGAGCATAATGCAAAATATTAGAATGGCAAAAGACAAATGAACTAAAGCCAGTAAGGTCTATCTTTGAAACGCTTTGTCTCTTCCCCTTTTCATAATACATTACATGCCAGCAAAGCATAACATCAGAGTATTTAGCTAGCAAGCTCATCTAAAACTGCATTTCTAAATGCAGACCTTCCAGTGCACCACACCACTGTATTGAATTCTACAGCTTTAGCCATTTAAAAGCATAGCATAATAGGCATAACAAGTTACAAGTGAAAAAATATATATTTTATAGTGATATATGAATAATTTTTACTTCTGCCACAATGCAACCTAGAATACATATATTTGGACATTGGTTTCACCTACGCATTTGTGCAGAGGTTAAGTAGTTCTCAGGGGGAAATCAAGCACAGTGCTGACCATGGCAACAAAAGCTGTATGAAACACTCAATTTATTAGCTGTATATAAAAGGTCATATGTCCGTTCCTGTATGCAGTTTACAATAAGGAATACGCAATTTACAATAAGGAATTCAGCTTCTTCTAATAAGACATTCTGGTACAAAACAAACTTGCATTTACAATGGAATGAGTCCATTCTTACAAGGTGTACTAACTCTGACTAGAAAGAAATGGCATGAATATAATGGCCATGTTACTCTTAGAGAGAAACTGTTTCCCTTTGCAAATCTTATCTGTACTCATTCCAAAGTAAACTTGTAACTGTCATTTCCTTTCATTAATCACCTGCCCTTCCCTAAAAATCAAACCCAAATTCTACATACTTCCAGTGTCTCATTGAAAAATGACACATCACAGTCACATCATACTGTTTCAGCTTGCTGCTGCTAGAAGCACATCCACTGACTTCAAACATGCCATATCATGTTATTCAGTGGTGATCATGTGATAACCTTGTAAAACATGCCTCCTGACATCCTTCCAGAAAAAGATATCCATATTTTATGTATACCTCTGATTTTGGGCTGTGAAGAAAGTGAAAGAAATAATGACCTCAGTAATTTATTTCAAACTCTTGCTCTTGGAGATTTGTACATGCACCCCTACCCCAAAACTAGTGATATAACTGATTGTTTTACATATATCATGTTATTGCCCTTAAGTCCATGCCCCATACTCCCCACACATGCAGGAAGATGCTTCCTGTATTCACCAGTTATATGTGATTCTCAAAAGTGATAAAATAACACCCACAGTAATATATTTCCAATTGCTGCTGTAGGGCACTACAGCCCTAAGCTGATTGCCATAAAAATTACTACTGCCCAAAGATCAATCTAGTTTTCTGCCAGAAAGAATGAAAACAACAAACAGTCATAGGTAATTTATTTCAGCTTGGAGCTTTCAAATAATAGGTACTGCACTCACTCCTCGGTCGACTAAGCCACAAAAATTAGCACTTTATTACAGTTATCCTAATTGTCCTGTGCTTTCATCAAGTGATTGCCACTTAAATAGAGAGTGACTTCTGGCAGTTGTCTGTGATTTACAAACAAAAAGAAGGTCATCTTGTTGCCCCCCCTCCAAAAAAAAAAACAAAAACAAACCAGCAAAAAAAAAAAAAAACACTTAACCAAAAGCACCAGGCACACACAGTATTTGGTGTAGGTAGGGAACTAACAATACTTCTCAGTTAGGTGTAAAAATGTTTTATTTTAATTATAAAAGAAATCAAACATAGGTTAAGCTCTTTCATCCTCTGCTTGATTAAAACTTCATCAGAATCAAAATGAACAAATCAGAGACACTTCCTTAAATATTTGTCTAAGACTATAAATTCTGTGTCTAAAATATGACAGCACTGATGGCAGGAATCATATCTCTAAGTAACTTTGGTGATGGATACATGATCACCATTTTTGTATGTATTTTCTATAATACAATTCATGTTCCTGTCTATTCCTGCATAATAAAGTTAAATATGATGTGATATTTGAAAAATATGACAATGTCATATCAAAGATAAAAAGTACAAAAAATTGGTTTGAGATATGAATGAATAGGTAACACATAAAGCATATTCCTTGTCTACCATGATTAAAAATATGTTTATCAACAATGCAACTAATGATGATTATAATAATCATTCAGAGACAGTCCATGGTGTTGCAGTCAGCAAAGAAGAACACATCACTGAACATTCAGAAAATGACATTAGTGCACATGTGCTACAAAAAATATGTGATAGTATCCCATATTCATGGATAAAAGAGTGTATAAGATACACCCTACACTGACTGACTGCATTGCAGTAACCATGAAGCAATGGCAGACCACTTTGCAATTAAGCCATGATAAAGGACAGATTATTATCCCAGGTATAAAAATCCAAAGGGGGGGTATTCCAGGGTGAATCTCTGTCACTGTTGCTATTCTGCCTTGCCAGTAATCCATTAAGCTGTTCACTTAACAGCTTAGGCCATGGCTACAATTTGGCTTCTAGAAAACAACAAAGTTTAATGACTTATCATCTTCTCTTTGTTAATGATTTAAAACTGTATAGCTCATCACATGAGGAATTGAAAGCACAGCTGCAGGTTGTCAATTTTTTTTCAGATGATATTGGAATGTCATTTGGTCTTGATAAATATGCAAAAGCAACCTTTAAAAAAGGAAAACTGCAGCACCAGGAAAACATCAGTTTGGGACAAGAATGTGATATAAAATAACTTGAGCAAGAGGGAGTGTACAAATACTTGGGAATTGATGAAGGATCAGCAATAAAATATGAACAAATGCGAATAAAGCTCAGTAAGGAGTACTTTAGAAGGCTTAAATTTATCCTGAAAACAGCATCGACATCTAGGAACAAGATCCAAGCCATAAATAAATTTGCTCTTCCTTTCCTAACTTAAAGTTTTGGAGTGATTGACTGGCCCTAAAAAGTGTTGGACAGACTGGATATTAAAACAAGAAGGATGCTTCATGCTCACCAAATGATTTATAAAAATCAGTGTACAACAAGATTATATATTTCCCTTTACGAAGGAGAGATGGGCCTCCTTGAAACTGATTACATGTATAGATCTGCAATCATGGGACTCCACACATATCTGCTGACCTCACAGGATCCAAATGTAATGAAAGTTTTGAAACATGAGGAGATTAAATCTAATATGACATCTCTGCTTAATTTAGCAGAAGCATATCGACGTCAAGCAGGAATGGAAATCAAACCAGAAGTAGATAACAACCAGGCAGCAAATTAATGTGCTAAAAAACAAAAAAAAAAGAATATAAGATGAAGGACCAGATGTACAGGCAAGAAATGTGGCAAAAACATAAATATAGTTGCAAGTATAGAAAACTTCTGGAAGAGCGTCATGTTGAACAAGAATGAACGCAGGAATGGTTAAGGAGAGGTGAATTCACATCAAGAAATGAAAGGTTAATATTGGTAGCCCAAGATAGTGGCCTGTGTACAAGCTGGTTTACAAAGTCCATTGAACATGTGGGAAAAACAGACATATGTAGGTTTTGAATTGGAAACAGTCACACATCTTGTTCCTGGTTGCAATGCACTAATGGCAGAGGGACTGTATACTGAAAGGCATAATAATGTGGCAAGACTGTTACACTGGAGATTGTACAAACATTATGGTATTGAAGTGGCTGAAAAACACTGGAAACATGAGCCACAAAGAATCACAGAAAATGATGAAGTTTATATAACATGGGATCACCCAATACCAACAGTTCAAAAGATAGATGCTAGAAAACTAAATATAGTGGTCCAAGAAAAGAAGACAAAAGTAGCATTCATCATTGAAATCACCACACCTAGTGACTACAGTGTCTTGCATACAGAGAGACACAAAGTCATAAAATACCTTGATCTGCAGGCAGAAATGAGAGCCATGTGGAAGAAAGATACCCAGACAGTTCCAATAGTAGTAGGAGCAACTGGTCTTATAAAAAAGAATTTACAATCATATTTAGATGTTACCAATTTATGTAACACCGTACGAATTGTAGAAGTAGCCATTACTGGGCACATTGCGGGTGCTGCGAAGAGCACTTTTGGCTAACATCAAAGAGTGAAACAATACTACTTTCATGAACTTTAATCGTACTTTAACTTGGGAATGGTGTCCATTCCTGTCATAGTATTAGAAACCCCAAAGACTTGGAGAAATTAAAAACGACAGAAATCCTAATAATTTGCTGGACCCTTTAGAGTGCCCATGTTGCCCCACAGTTTGGACATATTAGGAACAGGCCCAGAAACACCATCAATTCTCACTTAACTACCACACTCCATCCCTTGCACCAAGATTGAGATGAGGCACGTGGAGAGGGGGAGCAAGAGGAAGAGGTAAAAGGGGAAAGAACAACATAAACTACAGGAAGCATTAATGTATGGTGCATCTATCATTAACACCCATGACGGTAAGCTTCTAACTTTCAGAGGCTTTAATACTTTCACTTACAGACATATTTAAGTTAATGGCATTTTTTTTTTTACTTTTTGAGAAAGGTTTTTCATTCATTCCTCAGAGCAGGATTGATATAACTGATCTTTTGCTAAAATCAAAAATATTCACAAGAAAACTTAATTAAGTCATTATCTTTTAAGGATATGGTGATAAACTGCCAGGAAATATTAATATCATTAAGATAAAATGTAACTTCTTTATACACTTTTTAGTTGGTACATTTGAGAAGGCTTGTGAGAAAGATTTATATAGCTATGATAAACTATATTGGCCTAAACATTCCAATTTTTCCTACAATGAGAGTTCTTTGCTGTCTTCTTTATGCCATGATCCCTAGTCAGAATAATAAAACCTGATAAAGAAGGTGGGTTGGTACTAGTGGATAAAATTGACTCTGCTGGAAAGATTTTTGATATGTTACAGGATGCAAACAAATATATTCCTGTGTCAAGGAGTTAAATAAACATTGCCTGTAGAAATATTGATTTGTCGGGATTTTATCACCTTAGATTGATACATTAATTTGTTAAATAAGAGTCTGTTAATTTTGGCCCTCTTCAGCATTCCTAAGGTCCATAAAAACATCAGTGACTCACTTTATTGATCAACTGTGGCAGTCCAAGGATCAAAAACCTACCCACTCACTGCTTTTATAGATAGAATTTTAAAAGACTCCCTCTTTAGATCTAAGCACATATTAAGGGACTCCTGAGATTTCTTAAGTAAATTTCGTAAGCACAGTTCTAATGAGAAGTACAATTTTCCCACAGCTGATGGACTGGATTTATTCATTAGCAATCTGCATGAGATTGGTTTGGAATTTTTTCATGCGACATTATTACAATTAAAAATGTAGATGTAAAATCTATTGGACTTATTATGGAATTGATAGAATTTGTTTTATTCAATAATTTTATCTAGTGCAAAGGTAAATACTACAAACAGCTGTGGGTGTAGCAATGTGAGCAGCCTGCACCCCAATATATGCAAATCTTGTTATGTTTACCTGGGAAAAATATTTTCTTTAGTTCTACCTATATAAATTATTGGAACTTCTGTTTCATTATTTGGATCATATTTTCATCCATTCTTAAGTTCATATTCAAACCTAATGTCTTTCTTTTTGGCTTTTCCCGGTTAGGGGTCACCACAGCGGAACTCCAGTCTGCTAATGATTGGCAGTCAATTTTTATGGTGCTGAGTTTCCAGCCCAACACCTAACCTTCAGCGAAGGCACACCCATTCACACATGTCTTTCGAAGGCCACTCGACCACGGGGAGGACATGCAGACTCCACACAGAAGGCACTCCAGCTGAGAATCGAACAGGAGAACCTCTTGCTGTGAGGCAACAACGCTACCGCTGTACCACCTTGGCTTCATTCAAACCTAATGTAGACAGGTAAATTATTATATGTCACTATCTTTAAAAATGGTGATTGTTTTGATTCTATGATTTATTGGAAGTCCACCTTTTCTAATACATATTTACATTACTCAAGTTGTTACCCTTGGGTGTTAAAGATGAATATTATCAAGGATCAACTTGTGAGACTGGCAAGAATGTATTCAACTTATGATTTGCTTACTAAGGAGAGGGACAGGTTATCCTCAATGTTCTTAGACAGAGGTTCTCCAAGTGTTCATGTTAACAGGATGATTTCAGAGGTGGATGCAAAGTAGCAAAAAAGGTGCACACCATTATTGGGTACTTACATTATCCCTAGGGAGGACTGGAGTAACACTAAAGTCTCTGTGGATAGGCAGGACAATAGGAGTTTTATGAGGGCAATGCTTTAAAATACACTAGTGCTTCCTATAAAATTAAGGTTGTTATTAAGAGAAACTGTAATACTTTTAGAAGCAATAAGAACATTATTTGGTGGGTAAGAAATGAACTTATGTTTGTTTTAAAATGGACAGGAACTGGAAAGGTATTATAGAAAATCAATATCAAGAATGGTGATCACGCATCCAACACCAAACGTACTTCCAGATATAGTTCCTGCCATCAGAGTTGTTATATTTTTAGAGAAAAAACTTACAGTTTTGGACAATTATTGTTCTGATAGAGAATAGCTTATGAAGTGTAGTTGTTCCACTGCTGGAGCTAGTTACCTTGCCAGCTGTTCCAACTGCATTTGTTTTATGTAGATAAAACTGATAGACATTATGTAAGGTAAAGTATTTCCCCAAAGCAATAATGTAAGAGAAAATGTTTGCTTTTAATGCAAGGTTTGAAATAATATAAAAGAAAATGTTTGCTTTTAATGCAAGGTTTGAAATAATGTAAAATGAAATGTTATTTTTCTAAATGCTGGAATTTAACATGCAAGGCTTGAATTGCAAAGTTAAAAATAGATATGGAAAGTACATATGGTTAGCATAGCATCTAAGTATGCGATAGTTTAACAACTGTTAGAATAATTTAGTAGAAAAATATAAAAACATGCTTAGTTCATTTTTTTCAGTAGCTGCATGTGGTTTAGAGTCAATTCATGGCAAGAATATAAAAACATAAAAGCATGCTTAATTTGGCTTATTAGTGAAGACATGTGGTTATGGTCTTAAACTGATAACTGTAAATGTCATCCTGTTATGGTAAACTGGAACATACAAAGAAGGAAGTTGTTAAGACATCTGACATAGAGTATATTAGGTTCATAGATAGGCTAACTGTCCTTGTGAGTCATTTTAAGCCTAGCCAATTAAACCCTGTGAGATTCAAATCCTGTATCTTGTGTTTGTAAGGCAAACACCTTAAACATTAGGCCACCCTCCCAACGTTCAAAAGTAAATAACAAGGACCTTGTGTGAGTCTCCAGGGACAGAAATGAAGAAAATAAAATGCAGACATACCAACCAATGCAAAGATAACATGGAACAGAAACTAGACATACAAACCACAAAGACACCAAAAACTACACCTGCTGCTATCCAAAAATGCATATAAACTGGACGTTGCTTGCTTTGCTTTAGAGCCATATTGATCAAGTATGCATTGATCCTAGGCATGACACAGTTCATGGAAAGCAAAGACTTTTTCTAGCTATGTTATAATAGAATTGAAATAACTCTGACAGTATAACTGCTTGGCAATATATGTTTCTTGTAATAAAGTATTCAATGGATACAGTAATACAGTGTGAGTCTGGTATTTTGCCATTTAAACAATTTAACAAAAACATAAAGACACCTTCAAAAAAGAATTTATGAACATTATTATGACATCTCTAAGAAAAATGTTAACACTGCTTTATATAATCATTCTTTAAAATGTGTTGGCTTCTCAAATTTTTATTTTGGTATAATTGAAATAAAGGTACCTGATGACAGAGGAGGGCACTGGGAAACACATATAGAATACAAAAAACTGATGTGGCAAATTAAACTGAATGATTCTGTACTCACAGGACTGGCTGAACAAATATCAATTAATTCATTTTTAAAGCTGAGGGCAGGAAAACTTTAAGCAGATTTATTCAATAATATTTTTAGCATATGTTTTCTTTTTGTGATATGTTTCAACATGTGATTTGTAATGACTTTTAAATATTGACACTCATTTGTTTATTCATTAATTGTTTTAATATTTCTTAATTAATTAGTTAATTTCATAATATTGCACTTTTGTGAATGTATTGAAACATGGCAGGTTCATTTTAAGAAGCTTTGATTTTCTTTAAGATGATGTGATTTACTCTTGATATTTAAGAAAGTGATTTGACTTGTTCATTTGGTACTGATAAAGTATTAATCAAGTAGAGAATGAAAGAACTTAACCTATGTTTGAATTTTTTTTTAAAATAACATGTTTTTTACCCCTAACTGGGAAGTTGTGTTAGATTCCTACCTACACCAAACAGTACGCATGCCTGGTGTTTTGGTTAAATCACCCATGATTGCTAAAAGTGGTATAAAGAGAACCACATCTATGTTTTTCAAGTTGTACCTATATGGTTGAATTTGTTGCTAGACCCCCCCCCCCCTGCCCCAATGTTATTTTTCTTAGTTTAAAACTAACTTCAAAAATATAATCTAATAAAGTCTAAAATCTGCACTGATATCAGTGGATCAACCATGTGATGCTGAGAAAATGTGCAACCCACAGGCAAAGGGTTAAATGACTTAATCTAAACATTGCAGTTTCTCAGGGAGCATAGACGGTACTGTTTTAGCAGACAACAGAAGAAATGGAATCTCATTACACACAAAAGTATTCAGTTTTAAAAATGGTGCCCTAGAGTAATCAAAAATGAGAAAATATTGAGGGGAAGGGACAGCACCACAGACACCATTTTCCCTCCCTTTCTCTCTCTCTCTCTCTCACACACACACACACACACACACACACACACACACACACACACACACACACAGCTCCAGAATGATCAGATGTACTGCAATTACTTTCAAAAGACTGAATGAACATTGTCAAAGGATAGGTTCACTTTTTCCTCTTAACAGGCAACTCATCTCAAAAGAATAAATCTTTCAGTCACTTTGCTGATTTAATCTGGAGCCACAGACATTTTCAGGTTGAGCACATGAATAATTGTTACTAAATGTTACCCAAACATATGTATTTGCATGCCTCTTTCCCAGGAACACCATCCCCCCTACTACAGCCATTGCTAGTAGATAAAAGCAGTGAGCTAGAAATCTATGAGATATTAAAGCTTGGGAACCAAACAAACCATGCTGGAGTCAATCACACAGTACAGACCAAACCATAAACCAGTAAACTCAATGTCTGTATGAAGCACAATCTGATACTAAAACACTAAGCCTGTAAAGGGCAAAACTCATGAATAGGGGTAACTAAAGGTACTACAAAATGCAGGTTCTGTAAATATTGTTCTTATATTTTTATTAAATAAGGTAGATTTGAAATTTTCAGGTAGTAATTATAGTATTCAGTTCAAAGAGAGGAACTGCATGAGTAGAGGAGCTGATTACCTTGCGATGTGCTAAATTTGCAAATGTTTTTATGTTGGGAAGACAGGTTCACTCTAAAAAGCTCTAATTTTATTTAAGATCATGTAATTTGCTCTTGATATTTAAGGAAGTGGCTTTGACTTGTTCATTTTGGTTCTGATAAAGTCCTGATCAAGTAGAGGATGAAAGCGCTTAACTATGTTTGATTTTTTTTTCCCCATTAAAATAAAATGTTTTTTACCCCTAACCTACACCAAACACTATGTATGCCTGGTGTTTTGGTTAAATCACCTAGATACATGCAGGACTTCAAATAGGAGAATTTATGAACATTGTTAAAACATAGAAAAAGGAAGTCTAACAATGTCCTATACATATATTCTTTAACTTGTAATGGGTTTACTAAATTTTTATTTGGCATTTTAGAAATAATTTTATTAGAACTTACAGGTAGTCTTTGGGAGAATACATTAGAATATCAGGAATTGCTATGGCAAATTCACTTGGATGATTTTTCCTATCCAGGGCTGAATGACTTTATTTCAATACCCCCTCTTTTAATAACACATGCTGCAAAATTATAATTCACAACTTGCAGAATTACAAGTTTATATTTATATGTATTATGCTTTCCTTATTTATCAATTTATATATATTTACTTGAAGAATATATTTATGAATATATACAAATCATTATTTGTTTTTAGTTTGTTGTTGATGTTCGTCATCGCATTGTTATGCTATCTCTTCAAGATTTTAATTAATGTCTTGTATATATTTATATATATATTTATATATATATATATATATATATATATGTGTGTGTGTGTGTGTGTGTGTGTGTGTGTGTGTATATATATATATATATATATATATATATATATATATATATATATATATATATATATATATATTTATAGTGCCATATTTGGAAAAAAAATCAATTGATTTAGTTCTGAAGAGGTTCCAGGATGGGATAAAAGCACTTAACCTATGTTTGTTTTTAATAAAACTTTTTTCAGACTTAATGTATTCAGATTGGATTTTGTTTCATACAGACATTGTATTTAGATAGCAATACTTATTGTGATGTAAAAACCTTCAGAGTTAAGGTTTCCACATTATGGTAAGCTTTTCTTATTCCCAGGGAGTATGTAACAGTATTAATAAGACTGAAAGAGTCTTCAGAACATGGTGACTGACAATTGTCACTAACAACAGGCAGAGCTGTCTCTGAAATAATGAAACAATCAATAATCAAAAAGGGTGTTTAAAGAGGTCTGATTTTAGAAGAGTATCTTGATACATACAAGAAGCAAACATTAAAAAAGAAAATTGAAACAGTGTGAAACAAATTTGTGTATGTTATTAAGTTTGTATGAGGTAATACAACAAGTCAAACTACTGATATAAAAAGAAAACTCAACTCACATAAGCATGACATTGACCTTAAAATGTTCAGAACAAGGCAAATATGCCTTAACCAATATTATACATTTGGAAAAATGCATCATGACCTCCAATGTGCTTGCACATTTCTGAAATTGCATAAAGTGCTGAGATGTGATGCAACAGAATAATAATAACAATAATTAAATACAAGCATATATAACAATATGTCAAAATATGTCATGAAAGTTTATTTTTGAGAGTTCTGACTGATTCTGCACACTAGGCAGTTAAGCATGGGGGATTGATCTATACTTTGATCTATACTGGTTGTTTATGGACAGTTCAGCTGAGAGAAGTTTAATTAAACCCTTTCCATCAAATAGGATTCTACAAATATAACAGAGTATAAAGTACCATTTGCTTGAATGTGGTTGCAATAAGAATTCTAGAGGTCAGTAACCTTAGGTCTGAAGCTTGGGACCTGGATCTGGATAACACTGAGCTTTAAATTTTGCAAATGTGGATTGAGTGTGGCTCTTAGGCTCACCAAGCCACTGCCTGGAGGTTATTTTCACAAAAGGTATGCAGAAGCATGCACTGGCATAGGAAAGTCATTGTCGGTATCAGCAGTGATGCATATCACTCATTCATCCACCATGGGTAAGGTTAGGCCATTACAAGGGCTGATACACCCTTACAGCTACCTGAATATTGGCCATCTCTGGGTAGCTCTCACCATGATCAAGGGTTAAATCCTGGATAAGGGAATGACTGAGTTTTGAACCATTGGGAAAGGGATTTGATGGTCTTCAGGCATGAAGGGCAAGAACCCCATATTAAAACAGTTTAGAGTTGCTGTTATGGATGGATCCATTTAGGCTTAATGCCAATTTATGTTATGGTTTATAGTTACGTAAATAATTATTGTTAGGTATATGTTTATGTATAGTGCTTGCTTTACTTTTAATGTTAGACATGTATTTATAGCCAGGGATATGCGTGAATATTTTTGCTATGTAGAACATGGTCTATATGGCTGAACTTCAACTGGATGACTTTTGGCAGCAGATATATACAAGCATTTTTTTTTCTGTCAGTCTGCTTTCTAGACAAAAAATGTCCAGGTCTGATCCACATGCTTTCCTGATGCATCCATAAATGAGATCTACAATCCCCCATATTATTACTCTACCTACTCTACCTCTCCTTACTCTAAATCTGGAGCCTTTCTCTGTGTATACTCATAGTAAACAACATTACTGTCATGTTTCTACTACCATGTAGCTGTAGCTCTTTGTTAACAGCAGCACTATCATGATTTTAATACCGGCCTAGCTCTATTTTCTGTAATATTATGACATACTAGTATGTACCTGTGTCTGATTTTTCTCTAAAAACATATCTACTGATCACCCAGAATTTTATTTTGTATATACTTTGATTGTAATCCTCCAATACTATAAATTTGTTCAATGATATGACTATGTAATTATCTTGCATTTCCAATGTATGACATAACTATGATAATACTGTTGTTTTTTGAATATATACATGTTAATGTCTTGTTATTTTTTTTTCCTGGAGCTTTTCTCCTTGGGTCTTCACTAAAAACAGACTTTTGGTTCAGCTGGACTAACCCAGCTAAGAAATGACAAATAAATAAATACAAAATAAAGAAAAACAATAAGTCATATGGAGACAGTGATTTTGTTTTTACTTAGCCAAAAGCTAGAACAAGACTCCATTTCATATTAGACAACCAAAAAACTTACCTCCTTTAAATCGCAAAACAAATGTATAATAAAATCATGCAGTGTCATATGGGCATACAATGTCCCCTTACTACATTATAATCAAGCACCATGCATATCACAGCCATATTTTGAACTTCAAGCCACAATTACTGTTTCATACAATATGCTTAAACCATGTTGTAGAGTTGTAGATTTTCCCATTAACAAACATGCTAAAACATTTTTTGGTTGTGAACTACAGTAATTTTTATTTGTGTCTTCTTGTATCTACTGTCTCTAGTATAGTATAACGTCATGATGTTTCTTACAATGATATCTTGGTGTGTATACATACTGGGCTTTAAAGTTATATAAAGTATTATAATAGTTGTACAAATTGTGACTTACACTGTTTCTGTATGTGTTGTATCTTAAGTTGTGCGTCTCATTCCGTGTTTGTAAAAAATGTTGTACTGATATAGCAGTAATACGATTTCTGCTTTAAAATTATGTCTTAACCTCTGTCTCTGTGTAAAAAATTATTTTCTTTTAAAGTATATTGTAACAAGGGGCTCCTCCCTCAGTTCTATCTGAAAAAGGAAATGCTCTCATTAGGAACAACATGTTACACAAAACATAAATAAAGAAAATAAATAAAAGAAATACTGCAGATGATGAACATTCTTGTGTTTTGTATGTTTGTTTAATACTTCTTACAAAAAGTGGCATTCGATTTATTTTGTAAAATTGATATTTAAACAAGCTTGGCACAGACTATGTTGATTTCTTGCATCATATTTTAAAATTAGTTAAGTAAAAATGAGCTGTTAAAAACTTATAGTTAAGTTGTCAAATTAGTATGTACAAAGAATGCACATTTTGGGAAAATGCAAACTAAATTTTAAATATAATTTCAAACTGTATGTTAAATGTTTATTTTTGCGAACAGGAAAGAAAAGCTTGCTCTTAACATAGATGCATGGAGAAATACAAAGCCAATTAAAACATTATGGCTGCGAATATAAGAAATAAGTTGAATGAATTTAATGTTTCTGGTGGTACTGGATTTCAAGAGGGGAACACTAGATCCCAAGACACTAGTCTATGAGCTTTATAGTATGTTCTCTTATTTTGAAGAAAATGAAGGAATACCAAAAACACAAAAATAATGGAGTAAATGCAAGTTATTATAAAAGAAATAGCAGGAACCAAAGTTATTATAAAAGAAATAGCAGGAAGCAACAAATATGGATATGTTTGGACCTTAAAGATCTTAATGAAGCAGTTTGCACATACCATTTCTAGTAGCCATCAGTGAATGATACTCCAGGTAGGGTAAATAATGTGAATCAATTATGAGTGCAACTCTATGTTTTGCCAAGCAAAATTTAATAAAATATATTTAAACTAGTGTACTTTTATTAAAACACATGGTAGATACAGAATGTTGGTACTGTATTTTGGCATGAATTCCACAACTAAAATAATTCATAGAAATTGTGATACAATTATATGAGTGGCAGGAAGGAATGACAACTTAACAATCAGTTGTTTTGGTAGGAGGTACTATGGAACAATAGCACAGCAATTTTGAACTGAGTATTGCTTAGAACAAGATAAACACATGTCGGGAGTCAATAAACTCCATGTAGACTCCCTGCAAAACCTACACTGAGTTTCCATGTGTGCGCATTGTTGCATGGCAAGTGGCAGTGTGCGTCACTGTGCAATGCTTATTCATGCCATTCACCATGTCTAAGTGAGGTTTCTTTGCTGTCAACAGTGTTGCTGGCCAAGAAACTGTGTAAGTGAATGTGGATAGCAATCTTGCATATATAAGAGCACCTATGGTCCGTGGTATTGCATGGAATTCCACAATGACCACTAGGGCTTCACGGATAGCTCTCAATCTTTTAGGTTAACACATCGGCACAGAGGCCAACATAATGTGGGGACAATTGACCAGAAATAGGGACATAGTTGACATAGATGTTGCATATAAATGTGGTAGAATGAAACTCAAACATACCCCTCAACCTCTTAGAGCAAGAAATCTAGCAAAGTCATAAATAATGGGGGGAGGGCCAAAAATAGGGACATATTCTAATATTGTTATTGCAAACCTAGAAAGCTGATAGAATGATAGGTTTTATAGTAGCATGAATTTCCAGAAGAGCATGAAGTTTGGAACTCAAATGTCTGTCATTATTTTCTGACTTCAGTCAACAATGACAAGCCAATGATTTGCCAGAAAACCAAAGTGTTATGAGGAAAAGATCAAATATATGAGACAAAAACTGGACATTCTACACGAATCAAGACATTTGAGAGGTCTGAACTGAAATGTATGTAATATTGAGTCACATCAGTCCTGAGATCATCCCAGTGATCTGGCAGAAAGTAAAAATAAAAACAGAAGTGGTTCCACACGGCAGGATATTATTGCAGAAGAAATTTATTGCAAAAAGTAAGCACTTTCGCAAATAACATTTACTTCTTCAGACTGTTTAAAAGACAAAATAGCACACACCCTTATAAATGCTCATTCAACCAATCATGCTGCAAATAAAGCCTTCTTCTTCTTTTGGTTTTTCCCGGTTAGGGGTCGCCACAGCGGATCATCTGTCCGCTCATGATTGGCAGTGGAGTTTTACGGTGTCAAGTTGCCAGCCCGGAGCCCAACCTTCCACAGAAGGCACACACTCACAACTAGGGCCAATTTAGAGTGTCCAATCCACTTACTGCATGTCTTTGGGATGTGGGAGGAAACCGGAGCACACGGAGGAAACCCACGCGACCACAGGGAGGACATGCAGGCTCCACACAGAAGGCACCCCAGCCGAGAATTGAACCAGGGAACCTCTTGCTGTGAGGTGGCAATGCTAACTGCTGCACCACTGTGGCCACCCTGATGGAGTTGTTGTTGCTGTGTCTTTCGGCTTTCCCCAGTTAGTGTTCGCCACAGCGGAGCTCTGGTCCGTTAATGATTGGCGGTAGATTTTTACGTGCCAAGTTGCCGGCCCTGACGCACAACCTTCACCGAAGGTACGCCCATTCACGCATGTCTCCACACAGAAGATGCTCTAGCTGAGAATCGAACAGGACAACGTCTTACTGTGAGGCGATAACGCTACCGCAGCACCACCACCGCAGTATGCTGCAAATAAAGCCTAATTGCTTTAATTCACAAAATGACAAATTAGTTAAAAGCAGCACTCTACAAACATTTTAAATACATAAAAAATATATGTATAAAAAGCATGAATACAAAATTCTATGTTTAAATAGCAGAGAATAAACAAATAGGCTTGTCAGTTATTACATAACATGATGAGCTATTTTAATTGCTCATAAATTCCAGTTAAATATAAAAGCAGTACAATGATAAAACTAATATACATACAACAAAATACACCTCTAAAACATGTCTTACTCAGGAATTGCAAAGCAGAGTCTATTGTGGTATTATACCTAATACTATACAGAGCTATTAATACATATGATAATCAATGCTTAAGGGCACTCACCTTCAAAAAGGGTTTAAGGGAAACCCTATTATTTAGACCTGGAGGTTTATCTGCTTGAAGACGTATGATCCACTTTTGCTCATAGGATTCAGTTCTATTACTCAGGTCACCTTTCTTAAAGTTTTGTGCATAATATCCAAAACAAGAAATTTAAACTTATGGTCAGTACCTGTTTTGGCTACATGGAGAGCTAGGGCATTCATTTCTTTAGCATTCCTAATATCTCTAGTGTGTTCTAGAACTCTTGTCTTTTAATACCCTATTCATTTTGCCTACATAAAATGAAAATCTCACAATACAATAGCAGAAGTACACCACATTACTAGTCTGGCAATCCACATAGA
This sequence comes from Protopterus annectens, assembly GCF_019279795.1. Taxonomy (NCBI): domain Eukaryota; kingdom Metazoa; phylum Chordata; order Ceratodontiformes; family Protopteridae; genus Protopterus; species Protopterus annectens. The sequence continues at coordinate 1,929,404,969 of NC_056728.1, read as the reverse complement.
ATTTATTATCTATTTCAAAACCAAGGTGGGGATGCTTAAAATGTTCACCATTGTGTATCTGTGTACAAGTCACACATCTCCTACACATATACGTCCCCATTCTATCTGACAGAATATGTGGTGTTGCATGCTGTGTTTTATAACATAGTTGTCTCTTAAGGGACTTATTATTCCTAAAGGCAAAATGGGGTTCAGGAGCTATAATGCTTTCTAGCTCATTCACAGTTGAAAGAATATCCCAGTTATTCCTAATGATATTACAAACCATATGTATATCACTGGCATAAGTCAGGGGCATCCTGATCTTATTGCTACAGCCTTGGGTCACTGTAGGAATACCATTAACATTACTATTAGTAGTAACATTAGAGCTGGAGTCATTGCATAAAAATGGTCTACATCTCCCCTGCCTTTCACTCCAGGCCTGGGCTATCTGTATATCAATGGCCTCAGCCCTGTAGCCTCTCTCAATGAACTCTTGTTTAAGGGTATGCAGCACCATCTTCAGTTGGGCATCTTCACTATAAAGCCTCATCATACTAAAAATCTGACCTCTACACACATTAGACTTAGTACGCCTCGATGCAGACTAGTATTATGCAGGATATTGTTCTTTCTCACATCCTTCCTATACATGGGTGTGGAAACATTTTGAGCCATGTCTTTGGTTACCTTAACATCCAGAAATTCCAGCCCCACTGCTGAATATTTGGAGGTAAACCTAAGAAACCCATTCAGCTCATTCAAAAAACAGATGAAATCAAGTAATTGTTGTTCTGTTCCTTGCCACAACAAAAAACTGTCATCCACAAACCTTTTCTACCACTTGATACAAGTGCAGTGGGTATCGTTAGATAAAACATATTTGGCTTCCCAGTTTGCCAGGGAGAGGTTGGCGTAGCTATTGGCAGAAGCTGTCCCCATACTACGCCTACCCCTTGGATGTAGTACTCATCACCAAAAATAAACACATTATTCTTGAGTATAATCTCGAGCAGTGAACAGATCAAGGGCACTTTATTATTTGGAACATTATTGCTGAGAAGTATCTCCCTTATGTTCTCGATGCCCCAGTCATTGGGGATGACTGTAAACAGGGACTCTACATCAAGAGTCACAAAGAGGCAAGGACCCTGAATAACCTCAATGTTATTATTCAATTCACTAAGAAAACACTTAGTATCTTTAAGGATGGTGCTACACTTATCCAATACATCATGCAAGTTCTTTTCTACAAAAATAGAAAGAGGTTCAGTGACCCAACCTCTACTTGAAACAATAGGATGCATTGGTGGAGTTGCAAGGTTCTTATGTATCTTAGGGAGCCCATACAGCATAGGGACCACATTTGATAAGGAGCACATATTATAGGATCATAGGATTATAGGAAGCTACTAGGCTATAGGCCCTGAGGCCCTTATAAGCCTAGCCAAGATTTTATCCCATGCATAGACAAATCAGCACCTGATGCCCCTATCTAGCAGGGATACAAGTGGAATCCCAGGGATGAATTTTCTATTTCCCATCCAGTCATCCAGGTTGCACTTACAAAGGGGTAAAGAGGCACTCAGCTTGATGTGGAGAGGAAGTCTATTCCATAGATGGGGAGACTCTAGGACACAAATCTGTCCTGCCAACAAGTCCTATTGATGTCACAGAACAGGATGAGGATATGTGTGTGGGTTACTTGAGTTTAGCTTGACTTGCGGATATGCAGCAATTCCATCAAGGCGGGGTCAGAGATCACCTTGTATGCCAGACAGAGGTCACCTCTGAGTAGTCTGTATGAAACAGAGTAGAGAGATAGGGATGTTAGCCTATCTGTGTATGGTATATTTTTGAGGCCTTGGATTCTCTTGGTGGGGAACTTCTGTGGTTTCTCTAGCTGCTGCATGTACTTTGCAATGTACATGCTGAATGCGGCATTGTACTCAATAGTGGGCCTTATAAGGGAAGAATACAGGGATTTTATGAACTCCTTGTTCCTGGATGAGATAACCTTACTTATGAGGTGTGCCATGTAGAAAGCTTTCCATACAATGGATGCAAAATGGTGTTAAAATTCAGGTTGCTATCAATCTGGGTGCCCAAATCCCTCACGGCTGACTGCGTGCGTAGGACATTGTTATTAATGTGATAATTTGTGGGGACATCACTCTCCCCAAAGGGGATGATGATGCATTTTTTTGTATTCAGCTTGAGGTCAGGTTTCTGGCACCAGTTATTTGTTTGGTTGAGACCCTCTTGGAGAATGTCCACATCACTAGGGGAATTGAGGTCAGCTCCCAGTTTGCAGTCATCTGCAAACTTGGTCAGCCATAGCTCATTGGTTTTGGCCTGCACCTCAGAAAAGTATATCCCAAATAACAGAGACCCCAAGACCAAACCCAAGGGTACGCCACTTGATATAGGTCTACTGCTTGAGGGGGTTTCCCCTATTTTGACTAGGTGTCTTCTATCAGTGAGCAAGTTAGCTACCCATCTGGTAACATATGATTAATGCCTAGTTGAAATAGTTTATCTATTATGCCTGAGTGAGGAATAGTGTCACAGGCTTTGGCCAGGTCAAGGTAGGCAGTGTGCAGTGTCTTCCCCTCATCCATGACTTTAGTGACTGTCTCAAAAAGTAGACAAAATTTAATAGACATGACCTCCCCTTGATGAAGCCAAACTGTGTGTGATCGAGTGTTCAGAGGTTGTCAATGTCCTTGTTAATGAGGTCTATGATAATCCGTTCCATGGCCTTGCAGATCAGGCTAGTTAGGCTGATAAGTCTATAATTTCCTGGACTGGTGGATGCTCCATCTTTGTGTAAAGGGATGACAGTTGCTGCCCTCCACTCAGCTGGGACAAAGCTGGTACTCAGGCTTTGGCTGAATAGGGTGCCTAATGGTGCTGCAAGTTCCTGTCTGAGTTCATGTAAGATGCAGCTTGGGCTCTTATCAGGTCCCATGAGTGATGAGTAGAGGGGCACAATGACCTCTTTTGATCTGGATGCAAACCCCTTTTGATTAGGTTGGCCACATAGAAGGATTTTCTAACCACTTTGGCAATGTGATTATCAAAGGAGAGATTACTATCTACTTGGGTCCCCAGATCCCTTATTATGTCTTTCATATTTAGGGGACCTATGTGATAGTTTGTAGGTACTTTGTTTTTTCCAAAGGGGATGATTATGCACTTTTTGGCATTTAGCTTGAGGCCATGATTTTGACACCAGGTATCAGTCTCAGTGAGACGCTTTTGGAGGATGTCTGTGTCAGCCGGAGAGTCAATTATAGCCCCTAGTTTGCAGTTGTCAGTGAACTTGGTCAGCCATAGTCCTCTTGTGCTTGCCTGTACCTCTGAGAAGTACATGCCGAACAGGAGGGGTCCAAGGACTGAGCCATGGGGAACGCCACTTGTAACCGGTTTAGAGTTGGACCTATTTCCCATCATGTGGATTCTGTCTGTCAGCCAGTTGGCAACCCAGCTTGTGACATAGTGGCTTATGTTCAGGCTGGTGAGCTTGTCTATAATACCAGAAAGGGGAATGGTGTCAGGCCTTTGCGAGGTCTAGGTAGGGTGTGTGTACCACATTTCCCTCATCTATAGCCTTGGTAACTGTCTCAAAGACGTCCACCAGGTTTAGGAGGCATGATCTGCCCTTACCAAAGCCTAACTGGGTATGGTCCATTGTTTGGAGGTTGCCAATTTCTCTGTTAGTGTGTTCCATGATGATGTGCTCCATATCCTTTGCAGACCAAGATAGTCAGGCTTATAGGGCGATAGTTCCTGGGGTCTGTTGTGGCTCCATCTTTGTGGAGGGGAATAACCATTGCTGAGCACCACTCTATGGGTATGTAGCCTGTGGAGAGGCTGAGTTTGAACAGTGTGTTTAGATGAGGGGTTAGTTCGTCTTTGAGCTTATGTAGGATGCAGCATGGGACACCGTCCAGTCGCATTGATGCTGCATTTTTGGCTTTGGAGAGGGCTGTTTTAACCTGAGTGTCTGTAATTTCAGGGGCTCTACATTCTTTTGGTATGGTTATGGGCCCTTTTGGGGGTGAGAGGGGGGTGAAGTTTGCACTGAACCTGTTTGCCAGGATGTTGGCGATATCAGTTGGTTCAGTGCATTTTGTGCCATTCTGCACTAACTCCGAGCAGATCTAAGCCTTACCACTTAGATTCTTGACATAGCTAAATAATGCCTTGTGGTTATCTGTGGAGTCCTTGGCAATTTTCCTTTCGAAGCTATCCTTGGATGATTTTATGAGGGATCATAGTGTCTTGCTTATACTGATCAGGGATGTCTTCCCCTCTTGGGATTTTGCTCTTTTCTGTACTAGTTTCTTCCTTCTGTTGTATAGCTTGTTTATGGCAGGGGTCCACCAGACTGTTTTCCTTTTCTTGGAGGAGTGAGTCTTGGTTTTGCTTGGGATAGCATGATCCATGAGTTTTTGTAGGTGCCCGTAGAATGCATTAGTAATGGATTTTGCAGCTTGGACAGTGTTATCTTTTAGCATGGGGGCTTTGAAACTTTACCCCTTGGTCTTAAGTAATGTGAAGTTTGCTTTTGAAAAGTTTTTTACGGTGGTTTCCTTGACTGGAGTGGGGGCAGAATGTGGATATCCAGAGTGATTTGTTTATGGTCATATCTAACCAGCGAGAGGTTGACCTCTGGTGTGGAACACCAGTTGCCCATGTTGGTGATGACCAGGTCCAATATGTTGTCACCTCTGGTGGGAGTGCTGACCAGTTGATCCAGAGCATTTGAGTTTATAAATTCTAGGAAATGTTGGGCAAGAGAATTAGTACTTGAGTGGTTCTCCCTGTTAATGTTTGGGTAATTGAATTCACCCAATATTAGGGTGTTTGGTAGGACCTTAATGTTTCCCAGTGTTTCCAGAAATGTGGAATGGGGGACCTGGGACATGGTGGGTGATCTGTAGCAAGCTACAATTTGAATTGCAGTTTTGCCCATTGTTAGTTTCATGTGGATGATCTCTGAAGCATCGTGGTGTGCCACTAACCTGGAGGTGTGGATATCCTTAATGAATATGGATACACCCATGCCTTTTGTTTTTCGGTCCGGGTTCTCTGGCCGAAATGTATGATATGAGTTTTAGCCTGGTAGTGCTGGGGTGCTCCCTGGAGCCTTAAACCAGGTTTCTGTTACTGCACATATATCGATTTTCTACATACTGAGGTTTAGACTGCTGGCATTGAGTAGCATTAGCCTCAGTTTTTTTGTTACTTGTGATATTTACGGTGGTGGGTTTGTCTTTTGAGCCTTCCCTAAAAAAGGCAATATGGGGGTGGCAAGAGCATTGGCCAGCATTTGAAAGCCTAAGGGTGACAGGTGCAAGCCATCTCTAGTGAAGCAGCGTGGCTTGTTGAGAATGTCATCCCAGGTGGATAGACACTGGATCCTCTTTGAATGACACAAGAAACTTAGCCAATTGTTGAAATTGATATTTTTTTTCTTTATATCGTGGTATCATTCTTGGTGAAGCCAGGATGCTACTCAGGGTCAGGATCATACCGGCCTGGGCTACGTGATCAGAGAGCTCTTCCATGTCTCTTTTCATGTAGTCCAGGGAAATACAACTCTGGTCATTCACACCAACATGGACAATGACAGAGTCATATTTGTACTTGTTCTGGAGTGACCTGAGTGCTTGTGTTATGTGGTGGATCCTAGCACCCAACAGGCAGCTAACAATAACCTTCTCCTTGTTCAGCCTAGTGAGTGGGATGTCAGTGTGCCTGACTATAGAATCACCTATTACTAGTGTGTTGGGTATGTTATTTTGCCTTAAGGGCTGTGATTGTGTGGCACACTGGTTTTGTGAAGTATGTGTTTCATGGTTTGTGTTGGGGGTGGAGGTTGCTTGGATGTCTGCTTTGGAGATCTCTGTTACTTTTGCAGATTTTTATTTAGAGCCTCTGAGTATGTTTTTGTGTATTTATGTGTGTTTTTTGCCAGTGCTGGTTTAATGGGTCTATGTGAGACTGGTGGTGTGATGCAAGTATTTCCCTTCTCCTCTTGACTGTCTGATCCAGTCTTGGGTTGAGAGAGCTTAGCCTCCAGTTTGCATCTCTTGCATGTATTAGTGTTTGGTGGTAGGAGCAGAGGGTTGTCTGTGTACATGAGGCAGTTGTAACATTGCCTCAAAATGCCCAGATTCACCAGTTGGACTGGAGAGTACACCTGAAACTGCCCTTTGGACATGCCTGGATAGGTACAGTGAACTGTTTTACTGATTGGCTGGTACGGTCTAATAGAGAGCCTTGTCCTTCTTTACAGTATGGGGGGGGGGCTATTGTTATGGCTTATAAGTGCTTGCTATGAGTTTTGAGCAAGTGCCGGGCTGAGAAATGAATGGTTTGAGTGCTTAAGTTGAAAGTTTGTCTAGTTCCAAGGGAAAATTTGAAGAGGAGACTTTGTGGAGCCGGGAATAGTTATACCCTAGCTAATTGGTGCTGCCCGGTGTGCAAAACCAGGCAAATGTATTTTTATAGCAGGGAAATGAAAGAGGTAGAAATTAGCCCTAAATGGCCAATAAACTACTAATTTTGGGGCTGATACCACTCCTCCAGGGACAGATAGGCTGCTCAAAGCTCCCCTCTCTCACAGGTGAACAGAGAAACTTCCTTCTATCCAAGTAAGGTATGGGCAAACACAATGATTTGTAACACTGCCCTGAATTCAGCACTAACATGAGAACTGCACTATACTAGCTTAGGAAGGCAGGAAACAAGTTTTTTTTTTTCAGAAAATAAAGCAGATACAATCAAAAAAACACTATAAATGCACAAAAAATGATACTTATTGTTATATATCTCAGATCAGAGTTGTAGACAATGCCCCTAGTAATAATGTAGGAAGAAACACAAATACAGTAAAAGCAGATGAATAAAGTGCAATATATATATATATATATATATATATATATATATATATATATATATATGTATATATATATATATATATATATATATATATATATATATATATATATATATATATATATATATATATAAAATATATATATATATATATATATATATATATATATATATATAAAACAATAGAAAATGAACAAACTGATTTAAACAAGTTACCCAATTAACCAGAAAGCAGCTCAAAACTGAGCCCTGTTCCAGCAGTCTTCAATCAGACAATTTCTAACTGCACACTCCTGCCACAAGGGTGCAGGGCAACCTTCTCCAAAAAAAGATGGCCTGGATCAGTGCTCATGTTATACAAAGCTAGATTCAGCAGGCCTGAATCTGGTCTATGCTACAGCAACAAGGTGCACCAAATTTCAGAAAGAAACAGTTCAAATAAGCAGGAACAATAAGCCTGTGATCAGAAATTCCCAGCTCAGAAAGGCAGAATCCAGCCTCTCCTCCAACAAGAGTGCAGACCATAAACCTTCTTAATGTAGAATAACTGGCCTGAAGCCCAATTGCTTAAACCAGAACTAATACACTTTTAGAATAGCAGACACTGAGCCTTCAATCAGCAATTCCCAGCTTAGAATGATGTAAGCTACCTTTTCTGCCACAACAGTGCAGACCACAAACCTTCTTAATGTAAAACAACTGGTATGAAGCCCAAGTGATTAAATCAAAAGACTTAGAATAACAGTTACAATTTAATCAGGCTACTACCAAGCAGTAATAAATGCAGCAGAATAAATAAAATTGAGTACTTTTAAGAAGAAGCAAGAGCAAAATAAAGTAGGAAGAAACAAAATTCACTAAAATCAGATGAATAAAGTGCAACCTGCCAGGTATTCCTGATTTCATGCATCTATATAAATGTTTGTATAGTAATTTGGTATAGTTTTGGATACTGGTGCCAGTTCCTGGAAAGGGAAGGGGGCTATGAAGCTGTTTATACCTTCCCTCAGGAGGCTATAATCAGCTTTGGAAAAGTTTTTTTTGTTTGACCCTAGCTAGAAGGGGGTTGGAAGACATGGTGACTTCGAACGTAATCGCTTTATGGTCTGATCTTTCAAGGGAGGATGATGCTGTAGGGATGCTGCAGTGGTTACTCATGTTGATTAATACCAAGTCCAAGATATTTTCAGCTCTTGTGAGTGTATCAACTAGCTGTTCCAAAGCATCTGCATTGAGAAATTCAAGGAATCTCTGAGCATCTGTGTTCTGGCATGAGTAGTTCTTCCAGTCTATGTTTGGGTAGTTAAAGTCACCTAGGATCAGGGTAAAAAGTTGAATCATGATAGAGTCGAAGAGGGTCTAAATAGGCAGTATGGACATACTTGGAATATATGGACAGTCAAGAGGTATGAATGTGAAGCATATGGTCCATACACAGTACAGGACAGTGTATCTACAGTGCAGAAGACTGTGATATTCTGTTCCTGGAACTCTGTATGGAAGCTGTGTAAATGAGCTGTAACGGGACATGGACTGCCATGTAGAATGAACACTCAGGGGAAGTGTGTGCATTGAATAGGGACACACAGATGAATTATAGGAATGAAGAAAGTAAAAATGGCAGATGAAGCAACCTAATGTACAGCAGATGAGGACATGTCAATGGAAGATGGCTGTAGCATCAACACCAATCACAATTCTATGTGGTACAGTAGGGATTGTACAGGGAAAATGTGACTGCCACAAAAGGTGACATAACAATGGTGAAAATACCTTGGTGAAAAAAGCATCCTTATATTAATAATGCGGATGACATATATCAGGGATATGACATACAATTGGGGTAGGGTACATATTGTGAAGCTGTGCACTCTGCTGTGGTGGGAGTACTGCATATCCACAAATCTGATATAACTGATGATATCAACAGTGTCTGTTGAGGAGAGTATGCTAATAACAGTGTCCTACAGTCTCTGGTGTAAGATACTCTCTGTAATGTCAAACAAGAGTGCACGTGCGCGCACACACACACACACACACACACACACACACACACACACACACACACACACACACACACACAGAGAGAGAGTTGACTACAGTGAGAATAGAACCCCTGCCCATCTAAGTAAACAGACTGCAGAACTCAGTACTTTATGCAAGCACCACAGCACAGGTCTGGGTTGGAGTGTCTCAGACAATACTTTGTAGCTGATGACATCAGCAGTGTCTGCTGAGGACAATATGGTAATAACAGTGTCCCTCATTTGGGTATAAAATACTCTCTGTAATGTCATGCAAGAGCACACACACACACACACACACACACACACACACACACACACACACACACACACACACACACACACACACACACAGTTGACTGCAGTGAGATAAGAACTCTTATCTATCAAAGTAGACAGACTACAGAACTCAATAATAGATGCAAGCACCATGGTGGCACAAGTCTGACTTGGAGTGTCTCAGCAACAATATATGGCTGATGATATCAGCAGCATCTGTAAAGGACAAAATGTTAATACAGTGTAGAACATGTTGGTGTAAAATGTTGTCTGTAATGTCAAGCAAGAGCACTCACACATGCACAGACATATACACCCAGACATATACACCCAGTTGACTGCAGTGAGAATGGAACCACTACCTAAGTATATAGGCTACAGAATATAGTACTTTACACATGTGCCATAACACAAGTGTAATTTTTGCAAGACTTCATATCAACTTATAGTAGATGACATCAGTATGCATACTGCATATCCACAAATCTGATATAGCTGTTGATATCAACAGTGTCTGTTGAGGAGAATTTGCTAATAGTGTCCTACATGCTAGTGTAAAATAGTATCTGGTGTAAGATACTCTCTTTAATGTCAAGCAAGAGTGCACACACACACATACATGTGCACACACGCACACACACACACACACACACACACACACACACACACACACACACACACACACACACACACGCACACGCACACACGCACACACACACACACACACACACACACACACACACACACACACACACAAAACGGGTCTATATCAGAACATCGAAGTATTAAATCTTCGATTGTTCTGATATCGAACACTATTCAGCGAACGCTAAGAATAGCAAAGCTGCAGAAGAGCAAATTTTTTCCTCTGGAAAGTATTTGGTTGGCCGTTTCTGTGGCTTCGCTATTCTTAGCTCTATGGTGGAAAGTTACGAGTTGGGTTCAGTGTGCGATTGTTTATACATTAGGGTTAGGGGCGGGTTAAGTGAGTTAGGGTTAGGGCGTGGGTTAGGCATGTGTGCGATAGTGACAGACTTTAAGGTTATGGGCGGTTTAAGTGAGTTAGGGTTAGGGTGCGGGTTAGGTGAGTGTGCGATAGTGACGGACCTTAGGGTTAGGTTTTGGGTTAAGGTAAGTGGGTAGATAGTACTGTATGTTTAGTTTATTGTAGCGTTAGGTGTAGGAATTTAAGTGTATGTGTGTGGTTGCTGTTTGTTTGATGTGCTTGTGTTGTGTGTATGTGTTTCGGAGCAGCAAATTTTTTCCATGGGAAAAAATTTGCTGTTCTGAATGTTCGATATTTTCATGTTTAGATGTTTTGGGGCCAATGAAATAGCGTTCACCATTTTCATCTTTCGATAACGTGATATAAACACCACACAACAAGTTGACTGCCATGAGAACAGAACCCCCTACCTATCTAAGTACGAAGACTGCAGTACTTTACACAACTGCCACCACACAAGTCTGATTTTTACAAGAGTGCTGGTCAACTTATAGTAGATGGCATCAGCAGGCCATGTGGGAGACAAGATGTTGGGAGGCCTGCATAGGTTCATAGCTTCATAGGGTCATAGGAGGCTACTAGCTTAATGACCCTAGGGTGCTAAGAAGCCTAGCTGTGCAAAAACATAAGTACCCTTAATGAGCATAGTTAGATGGTGGTTATCAGACTGATTTTATGAGCAGCACCAACTGACCCTGTCCATGAGGGGGCATAGGTGCCACCCCAGAGGTGGCTTTACAATCATCCAACCAGTTGTCAAGGTTGCACTTGAACAAGGCCATTGAGGAGCACTGCTGCCCACACAGTGGGGGCATATTAAAGAGGAGTGTCAACTGCTGAGGTATTTATCTGTGTCCCCAGCATGTTCTGTTTCTGTCACAGGCTAGGATGAGAAACCTGGTTCAAGTTATTCTTGTCCCATTTCATTTTCAGATGTCCAGCATTTCCAGTAGGGCAGGGCTTGAAACTGTTCTGTAGGCCAGGCATAGGTAACCTCTCAGCAGCCTGCATGACACTGAGTACAGTGACAGGTGCTTCATTCTTTCCATGTATGTCATGTTTGGAGGGCCTGGATTCTCCCAGTCACAAACCTCTGTGTTGTTTCCAATTGCTGCAGGTATCTGGTGAGGTACAGACAGAATGGAGCATTGTACTCAATTAGTGGTATGATAAGGGTAGAGTACATCAGAGCTGGTCTTGGATGTGATGTCCATATGTATGCGATGTGCAATGCAGAATGTGTGTCTCACCACTATTACCACATAGTGTAGATTGCTATCAACATGTGTTCCCAAGTCTCAGAACACTGTGTTTGAGCTCAGAGGGGGGCTATGTATATCATAATTTGCAGGAGGACTTCATTGCCAGAGGTCACAATGAGGCATTGTTTGCTTTATGGTTCAGTCCATGAGTTTGGCACCAATACTTTTTCTATTTCAGAACCTTCTGTAATATGTTAACATCACTGGGGGACTCTATATGAGTGCATCCAGTTAACAGTCATCTGCAAACTTGGCAATCCATAGGCCACCTACTCTTACCTGTGCTTCAGTGAAGTAGTTTTCAAGTATTTGAGTGCCCAGCACAGATCCTTCTGGTATTCCACTGGTAAGTAGGCTAGTGGTGGAGGTTCAGTCCCAAGTTTGAGAGTGTGTGTTCTGTCAGTGGGCCAATTGACTATTCATGTAGTACTGTATGGCTTAGTTCCCAGATAGGAGATCTTCATTATGAGGCATGAATGGAGGATAGTGTCAAAGGCCTTGGATAACTCAATGTAGGCAGTGTATCTTGTCATCCCTCATGTAGGTCTTTGGGGTCATTAACAAAGATGTCCACAAGGTTCAATAGCCAAGATCTACCCTTGACAAAAACAGAATGAGTTGGGTCATTTGTGTTGAAGGTCACCTATGTCCCTGTGAATAAGGTCCATGCTAATTTCTTCCCTAGCTTTGCAGATAAGGCTTATTAGGCTTATGGGTCAATAGTTGTAGTTCTGCATGTTATCAATTGATGTGCATTGCATATCGCACAACATTTGATATTAATTTTTGTAGTGTAGGTGATATATGTGTGGAAAAAGTACTGAGACACCAAGGTTGAAGTGCGTGGGAGGGGTGGAAACACATGGCTGTATTGCAAATATGTGACATATTGTTAGACAGGGCCTTCAATTTATAATGTTTCCACATGTAATTTCATGTCATAGACAGGAAATGGACAGTAAACAGTAGTAATACCTAATAATATTTACTTTACCATAGTGTGGCAAGCAGCGGGTTTACACGACAGTTGGAAAAGTGTATATGCATGCAACTTACACATGTTTGCATGTAGCTATGCAGTGAGTAAACACAACTTGCAGTACTAAAGACTGACAGCTAACATTAAGTCTACGGAACACACCTGCTGCTTAACTGACTCTGTGTGAGCATGTTTTAATGCATTGTTGCATTTCTTTTTGGGCCCAGATGATACTGGGTTCAAATCCAGGTCTATCTAATACTTTTAAATGCTTTTATTTAAACAGTGATAATGTAATGACATAAATGCCTTATAGTACATGTGTTGCTGTGTGTTGGCATAGTGCAACGTGGTTAAGTGGCACTGCATGCAGGTAACCATAACATTTTTCCCCAGTCACCATTGCTGTGCATTGGTGCATGATGAGCATCTCTGTACAAACATGATGCCCAAAAGGTGAAGGGATCCATTGCTTTTGCAGCAACGTCTGTGTATTGTGCATGATTCTATTTTTTGACCACATTAAAGGTGTTAAAATGGGGTAGATAGGAAAGTGATGAAATAGGGAGCAAGCAGGGAGAAAACAAAGGGAAAACAGGACAGGAATGTGCAGGAGGGAGGTAGGAAATAACCATGGCTAACTTATTTCTTTAACAGTGTAAACTGAAAATATGTGCAGAATATTAACTGAATTTGGGCTGTCACAAACAGAGAGAGGGTAAGCACAATGCAATCATGTTGTATAACAAATTGGACCAAATCAAGTGTGTCAAGAAGGCACATGTGCAAAATGGAGAGCTATGTATGGGAATTTTTTTTTTGTTCGACAGGTGCCCATTTCTTTTTTTATTTGAGAGAGAGAGAGGAATGTTGGGGAAGGGACATAGGTATGTCTGGATCAGGTAAGTTAGGTAGGTGAGGAAGCAATTGCAGACAGACAAGATAAATAAAGACAAGGGACAGACACTGTGATGGACACAAAAGATTGGAGGATACTATGGTTAGGATGAGGGTGGGGAAAACCGGGACCCATGGCCATAAAGCTTGGAGAGAGTGAGAATCGCATCCTCACCCACTTGATGACATCATTGTCACCTTTTTCCACAGGAGGCTGGAGTGCTTGGCATCACCTCCTCCTCCTTGTAAGCAACATGAGAGAGAGAGTAGCCTTTCCTGCCAGTGTAGAAGTGCACCAATGGTGTGGTGCACCACCCTATGTACCATCCCTGGCAACTTGCTGTGGGTGATGAAATCACCACCTCCACCACTGCTGCTGGAGGGTACCTCTGAGCCAGCCTCAGAGGCAAGACTAGTTGAGGGTGCAGTTAGTGCAGGGACAGCAGAGGCAGTACTGCCAAGTTGGCTACCAGACATGCCGGGCATTGGTGCTGCAGCTAGTGGAGCAGGGGCAGGCTGATCCAATGGGGTTGGCCTACCTCGCTGTGCTGTGGAGCATTTAGTGATATGGTACACATGGATGACTTGGACATGTAATAAAAATAAAAAAGAAAAGAGAAAAAATAAATTAAATAAAATAAAAATAAAATAAAAATATTGGGATATGCATATTCAATTTGATATAACTGCATAAAATACCAAAAAAGCTATATTTAACTTTTAATGCTACGATAACAATTTTCTTTTGCTGCATACATACAACATGCTTCCCTCAGTCTCTGCAATCTAGCCGTGTTGGCCCAGACATTGAACTTCCAATCTCTGCAGCTAGGGAAAAAACAGAAATGAACAGAAGACCATTCTGCATATCAGTCTTGCCTAGATTCAGCTTTCTAAGTCTTACAAATACTGTTTTTAGTTGATACTTACACAGATGTGGGATGTCTTCATTTTTAAATTCCTTCACCCAATGTTCGAAAGTATCCCTCATTTTCCTCTGTAGGTCATTAAAATGATTCCTACATTGCTCTCCAGTGCGTTGGACACCAGTGGCACTGGATGCAGCTCAGACTAAACTATCCTATGTCGAAAACTTGTACTGGGAGCCAAAATAGTCCATCTGCAGAAACCTTTGGCTGTGATCCTTTAATAGGAGTCCAATAAATATCCTGATCTCCTGCACATCCCACCTCTGTGCCCTAATGCTCTTAACCTGGCAGCATCCCCACTAATGCCAACCATGCCTATCTACCAGCAGATCTAGAGCAAAGGAGACTGATGGTTTCCTTCCAATTCCAGTTATCATGTTTACTGGAGTGTGCACAACTGCACAATGCATTTGCACGATGATGCATGGACAGCAGCAGTGCCAAACAGTGAGGAATGAAATAATTGCAACTGGAAGATTAATCTGATAACACAATAATAGTGTATCATCCCTCATACATCTAATTAAGATCAGCTCCACTATCTAAAGTGTTATAACTGACAGTGAATATAATGGGAAGTGGAACAACAGTAAACGTGTATGGAATATCCTGTATTAGAACCCAGGGCCATGTGTATAGCAGTCCTATACTGCCACAAGAAAGTTGAAATAACAGTTGTTATTGTTTCAGTTCATTGGCATCACTTGCAATGTCACAACAGCAAAAAAAAGTTACACACCCTGTGCTAGGGCCCATGACAATCTGTATTCCAGCTCTACACTTACACCTTCTGCCACAGGACTACTTACATGACATTCCACAATTTAATAATCATTCTTAAGGTCTCTCTGTTAAGCACCATGCAATGCTATTCAGTGGGTTTGTGTGGTACCCAATAGATTTAATTGAATGTATACATTTTTTTTATTTTTGGCTATCTGGGTCCTGTCAGCTTCTGCTCCCATTATCCAGTTTGCACATTGATGCCCATCACACAAACAAGATAAGGACAGCAAAACCTGCCATTCATTTCCTCCATTCCCATTATTGGGATATGTGTCACATCACACAAACACTGGCCAAAAAAAAACAGAAAAGGAAAAAGGGACAAGTAGTTGAAATGAGGAAAACTCAGTCTATGACATACACACTAGAAAATGATGGTTAACATGAGATATGTCTACATAAATCTGGATTTGAACTCTCCCTCCAATGAACCTTCAGAACACTGGATGAGTACCTTATCCATCTTTACCACACAAACAGCTTTGCAGCAACAAGCTGAAATCATTCTGCACACAACCAGCTGCAACATAATCTACAGTAATATGAAAACATACAACTGTAATACATGTATTATTTTTGGATGTAGTGCACTTAGTGATTACACAACCTATTATGATTATTGCTTGTAAATATACAACTGTGTCTCATCAGTGTTTGTTGGTCATTCTTTAATTACCCAACCAGTGATCTAAGATATGCAGTCAGTAAGCCATTCTCTATCATTGGCCTTAAAATCTGTGAAAATATTAACTGGAAATAATAACATATGCAGTTGCCAACAAATGAAGGGCAGGTTGGATGCTAAGGAATACGACATGTGAATTTTGTGCTATGCATTTGCATTTCCAGCCTTACATTTAACACTTTGTAGATCTAACCTGACACACTCACTTGATGTAAGGCAGCCTGCATTGCTGTTGTGTTTTCCTTCTCCCAACCAGTAATCACTCACAGTTGCAATCCATGAAAAACAAACATTGAGGGAGTGCCTGCATTATGTTAGCATCTCATACATGGATCCAAGTATTTGGAATTCAGCAATTATCAGTTCACTGCTCATTTGCATCTTCACCATGCTAACAGGCCTAAATCTAAGCCATTATAAAAGGCAATTGTGTAGCTAGGCAAACTGATGGTGAGTAGACTTGCTTATATGGAGAAGACTGAACATACACTATTTCTTCAGCATATATTTGCAAAGAGGCTTACTGAACTTGAGAAGGTATGTTTGCATTCTGTCCGCTACATACTGCATATGTTGGAATGTACTTAAGAAACATCTGAAGCAAAGGCTACTACACTTTTATATGTGTGCATTACTTAGAAGTGTGCTTGTGGCATGGGAATGTCTGTCAAGGCATTCCACAGGTAACATGAATGCCAATACCCTAAAATGGAATGGGCTATGATAAATATGTTAAAATGTTTCAGGGACAGTTCCTTTGATAGCACTTATAGCATTTCAAAGATGATCTGTTAGTCAAATGTATCATTTGCCTGTTCTTTTCAGGGTGAGCAAAGCTGAATTACTGTTATGGCACAAACAAGGATATTTTGATTTTGTTATTCTCCTTATTTCACATCCAGCCTATTGTTTGTATTTCACATCTCTAAACTGTTTTATGTTTCTCCAGTGGATAATACCAAGAGGCTACCATAACTGGGAACAGTTATTTTGTAGTTATGTGATACTTATGTGTATTGTCTTTTTGATGTCTTTTAGGACAACTAGGAGTATGCCATCCAGGCTTGTCAGTCATTTGAGACCTCCTTCACCAATGCTGAGAATCAGGTGATAGTGGATGCCTTTAAGCAACATGATGCCTTCCTGCTTCATAGGCGACAGGGAGATATGGCATGCAAAATGCAAATTTAGCAAGAAATTCTGGATGATGTTAAAGCAGTGGGTGGCCATGGCAGGACATATGAGTAGTTGTGCCACAGAGCCACTGACATAATCACATCTGCATGGAGGAGACCAGCTGCAGTGATCCATGACCAGATGGTTACTGTGGGAGGGCCTGCTACAGAGCCACCACTAACACTGAATGAAGAGTTCCTGGCCACTGTCAGGGATCCAGACAGCTCCCAGGAGAGTGTAGAACAACATGTACCAGAAGTCAATGCCACAGTGTCAGGGACTACTAGCATGTCCCAGGAGGAGCTTACATGTATGCTTTGTTATCTCAGCAGTTGAATACTGTTATATAGTAAAACAATTGAAATTAATACATTACTTCGGTGTCACAAGAATATTTTTGGGGGAGGAATTGAAGATTGCTACAGTTTACAAGACATTTTGATTGATTAGAGTATGTTGGAGATGTCAGACAAGTAGTTGTTGAAAGTATAGTTAATGGACATATAAATGGGTGAAAGTATTACACCCCTGTGTTACTGTCAATTGTTCATAGGTTCATAGGTTAGTACTAGGCTAACTACCCTTGTGGGCCATTTCAAGCCTAGCCAATTACCTCATGTGAGAATCAAACCCTGCACCTTGTGTCTGTAAGGTAAACACCTTAACCATTATGCCATCCATGATGTTACCCTCACCTTTTGCTTAACTTCTTCCAGGACCATCTGGCTTGCAGAGAATATCATCTGTAGATAGTAACCCAAACAATTGTATGTCAGTACTGCTGAGCAATTTAAAGAAATATTTTAGTATGTGATGATGTCAGGCCTATTGTGTGTATTGCTGTAGTGTCTGCAATAGTGGTGCCACTGTTAGTTTGCTTGCATATACTGGATTATAGTAGTGTAAGTATTATTTTTTTCTGTGCTTGTTGCTTTTCATTACAGGTGATCATGACAGTGGAAGTGTGAGACGTCTGCCACATGAAGTCAGTGTATCAGCAGACTCTGATGATGACAGTGGACAAGCAGAGACACAGTTGGGGGGTGCAGAAGTTGAATCTGACACTGAGGTTGACATACAGCCATCCCTTGCAATTCCATCAGACACAGCCATAGGCCTATGCCTACCTATTTCAGTGACCCAACACATATTGGACAGGTGGAGTGTGAGACAATTGATCAAGGAAGCTTCAGTGCCTGTTGACTCTGCCCCTACCCAGAGTGTGGGCAAGGTGCCAGTCAGGATGGTTGTTTGGGGTGCTCATAGGAGGCCTGCTGTCCATCCTCCACCTGCTCCAGGTGTATCTTCCCATGCCACTCAATGTATGTTAAGGACCATCATGGAGGCACAGGCACATTCCCATAGGTGCTCCTGTCAAATGCTCAGGTTTGTAGATGTGGCACAGGCTGACATGCATGACTGCTTCCACCATTTTGATGATTCAGTGGATCGGATAAATGACACATTGGAATGTGGGGTGTCTGCAACGGAATGGAGCCGGAAATAGTTATACCCTCACTAACCGGCACTGCCAAGCATGCAAAACCAGGCAAATGCATTTTTTATAGCAGAGAAATGAAAGAGATAGAAATTAGCTCAAAATCACCAATAAACTACTAATTTCTGAGCTGAAACTACTCCTCCAGGGACAGATAGGCTGCTCAAAGCTCCCCTTTCTCACTAGTGAACAGAGAAACTTCTTTCTATCCAAGTAAGGTATGGGCAAACACAGAGATTTGTAACACAGCCCTGAATTCAGCACTAACCTGAAACCTGGACTATACTAGCTTAGAAAGGTGAGAAACAAGTGTGTATATATATATATATATATATATATATATATATATATATGTTTGTTTTTCAGAAAATAAAGCAGATACAATCAAAAAAACACTTTAAATGCACAGAAAAGGATACTTATTGTTATATATCTCAGATCAGAGTTGTAGTCAATGTCCCTACTAATAAAGTAGGAAGAAACACAAATGCAGTAAAAGCAAATGAATAAAGTGCATTTTTATATATATAAAACAACAGAAAATGAACAAACTGATTTAAACAAGTTACCCAGTTAACCAGAAAAAAGCTCAAAACTGAGCCCCGTTCCTGCAGTCTTCAATCAGACAAGTTATAACTGCACACTCCTGCCACTAGGGTGCAGGGGAACCTTCTCCAAAAAAGATGGCCTGGATCAGTGCTCAAGTTATACAAACAAAGCTAGATTCAGCAGGCCTGAATCTGGTCTGTGCTACAGCAATAAGGCACACCAATTTCAGAAAGAAACAGTTCAAATAAGCAGGCACAATAAGCCTGTGACCAGAAATTCCCAGCTCAGAAGGGCAGAATCCAGCCTCTCCTCCCACAAGAGTGCAGACCACAAACCTTCTTAATGTAGAATAACTGTATTATTTTCATTGCTATTCATAAGACTGACTTTTCAGACAGTCAAACTTCATATGGTCGAGACCATATGATCACATTTTCAAAACCTTGAAGCTTTTTTATGGAGATTGTGGTACAGGAGGGATTAGGGAATTTGCCCTTTTCCCCACTGTAGTGCGATCTCGGAGTTGATATATGTAATATACATGTGGTGTGGGGAAATGTGGTGGGCTTGATCAACTGCAGAAACACTGATTTTTGTTATTTCCTGGCATTCACTGTTTCAGAAAGTGGGTTATAGGCTCTCAACCATATGAAGTTCAACTT
Organism: Protopterus annectens; assembly: GCF_019279795.1. Classification (NCBI taxonomy): domain Eukaryota; kingdom Metazoa; phylum Chordata; order Ceratodontiformes; family Protopteridae; genus Protopterus; species Protopterus annectens. The sequence continues at coordinate 1,929,385,346 of NC_056728.1, read as the reverse complement.
CCTGAAAAGTCAGTGTTCTGACAAGGATACATTATTTTCCTCTACAGTGATAGGTAATATTGGTGCAGCATTGTACTAATTCATGCATATAGGCACGTGTAAAAGAATTAAAAAATAAAACAAAAAGTCGTTATTGTTTAGACAAGAATAGAGACGTATTAAAAATGTAAACACAGGTAAAAATAATTGCCTTCCCTCTTTTATCTTAGCCAAGGAAGAAATTAACTATAACCGCCAGCAGCAATAGTGAAGAATAGAAAGGCTGGTGGAATCTTCTAGTAAGTATAACAAATGCATTACAATAAAGGATTAAAATCATTATTCCAATAAACATTAAAGAGAAAGCAGCACTCCTTTCATAACTGGTTTGTACTACTCACGAGGAAAATGTTGTTATAGCTTTGCAGATGAAAAAAATGCAACAGTAGACATTACTGTTCAAGCTAATGTTAACATGATTTTTAACCTGATTGATTAATTGCAGAGTATTTTAGTACTGTATTCAATGTATTACAAGTAAATAACTTGAGAGATACACATACCCCTTCAAGAAGTCAAAAAACCCTTGCTTTTTGAATTCATGCCAGGTATGCATAAATACAACTCAATATCATTCTTCTGAAGTACAAAAGCACATTCCAATTCAATACCCTCATTGTATGCATAAGCACTTCCCATACACACATTTTACATCAAAAAAGATTTTAATGCAGTACTTCCACAGTGTATGAAATAGCATGTAAACAACACTGAGTGGGGTTATTGTGCTTTTCCTGTTTTCTTTCCCCATTCCTTTTCTTCTTTTTTTTATTTTACTTATGCATTGCTTTCGCCTATTATTGTTTTGTTTTGTTTCTCTCCAATTTAATTTCCTTTTTTTTACAGGTTTAAATCCCTCAGGTACAGACCAGGCATATATCTCCAAGGCTAGGGACAGATTAGTCTCTCTCCATTTGGGAACATCTTTGCAGTGTTGGAATGTAGACTATGGTCCTGCAGGAACTGCAGCATATGGCAACCTTTCAATTGTCACAGAAAGGTTTGTTTGGAGCTTTATTGAGGATGTAGTGGTGGAGGTAGCGGACAGAAGAATTTAACCAATTGAAACCTCTCTTCTCCATGTAGAAAACACTGTCTCCCAGTTGGTGCAGACCATTGCACAAACACAGGCCCCTACCCCTCAAAATTGGGGTCCTGCACTGGACATCATCTGGCAGTGGACATGTTTGAGGCCATGTGGACTAGGATTCCAGCTGACACTTCTTCAGCCATTCTTTCCTTGTTTTTTCTCCTTCAGCCTATTCCTTATTTCCTACCCACACTACCTACTCATAAAAAAATGAAAAAAAATGTGAGGTATATCCCCAACAAAACACAGTGCCCATCCTCTCCCCCCTCCTTCATCACAAACTCTTTTAAGGTTTCCTTTGCATGTTTCCCCTTTATGTCTCCCCTTTTTTGTCTTTCCTATCACCCCCTTTCTATTCTTTAATGAAACCATCAGAGTGTTCACAAAAGGATACCCCTGTATAAAAAAGTTATATACTCTTTTTCTTTCTAAAAAATCCCTTTTAAGTGCTGTACAGTCAGAGCTTTTCTAAACGTTTTACGTGTGACTGCTCAGCAGCTCTTGCCTATGACATGTGAAAAAAAAAGAACACCAACCCTCACAATTTTCCAAAGTAATTCACCAGTTCATAACGCCAAACTTTATACAACTTACTCTTTTGCTATACGTGAGTATGTTTTTAAAAAATACTTAACTTTTCCATATTTATCACAAATGCCTTTTGTAGGCCTTATTTGCATGTCTGTGTAGCACTGATGTTTTCACATAACAGTAACTCATTTGCAAAGTACAGTACTATGGATGCCAGCCATAATGTGAAAAGGCTTAGTGGAAGACAGTAAAATGCATTGTTATTTCAATGTATAATGTGCTACACTTATAATGCTAGCTCTTCATTTAGCTTTATGAAAAATATGCAATATTTCCATACTTGTATTAATATTGCCATAAGCAAATGATTTATAAACTACTGAATGGCATCAGCTGCTGCCTTAGAAGCATCACTAACACCTACTCATTCCATTGTAAAGTGTAAAAGATACCAAATGATATATACAATTTTAATTCTGGAGAGAGATGCATTGTGTTTCCCATTTCTATAAATATCTCAAAGACAAAAAAAACAACCACCTGTTTAGCACTTATAAAAGTTTCAGTCTGCCTGAACAAAATGTTGAAAATGCTGGTAATGCAATGTGTCCAGGTTGCATATCTGAAAATCTAGACAAATTATGTTTGGAGTTTTTTTTTTGTCATTTTTTTCATAATAATATATTATTGTATTGATGTAAAGACTTTGAATGTGTTGAGATTTATAACAGGAAAGATCAATTTTTACTGACTAAAAATCATTGGTGCTTATCTTATTTTCACTTTACAAAATATTTATTTGCTTTGCTTTTGTTTTCGTTTTTAAAATTGATTAAATTATTTAAAGAAATATAAGGATACCATGATAACCATTCCTTGTCATCTCACATACTCTTCTGGCTTTTCTCTGTACTTCTTCCAGCAGTAGTCTATCTCCCTCTCTCTATCTCTCTCACTCTGTGTGTGTGTGTGTGTGTGTGTCTCACACTATCTCTGTCCCTTTCACTACCCCCCCCCCCCCGTTTTTGTGTACTACATAACTGCATGCTGTGTCACAGATTAGGTCTGGCCAGAACCTTGCAGAGTGGCACCTGTGTCACTGATTTGGTCTGGCCAGGATGTTGTTGAGTGGCATCATTACTTCTTTGCTTTCTACACTCTTTTCCCCTGAAAAAAATAAATAAATCAACATTGTGTTTGCTTTCCATATACTCTTTCTGGAGTACATTTGATGGTTCGCTGCAAGTTGGATGGATACCACAAGGTAATTGTCTTTTACTGCTGCCATCATTTACACCCCAACCCGAGCCAATACTTAATGCCAAGGTTTTATTGGTCTAGGTGCAGTACTTTATATTTTTCTGCACTGAATCAGAACTGTAGTCTTCCTGTGTTTAGACAGCATTTACAAGTTATTTGTGTTTATCCATCCATATCCAGCTGTGACAATTACCTTTCTATCATGTTTTCTGTTCTCCCCGACATGTTGGAAATGAAAGTGCAGGTCACTACTGGACCACAGATTTGGCTATGTGGTAGTGAACTCATTATGTCTCTTACTTTTGTCAATATGCAACTAACCATGATTTTTGTGTCCTACTCTATATGCATGTTAAAGTACAGTTACACAATCTCAGCACTCGCCCATCTGCTACAATTGTAATAGCAGCTACCTGTGCGGCTCCATGCCAAAGACTTTGTAGAAATCCAGATAGTCAGAATAGTACATCAGAACAATATGCAGATCCCTAAAAACACACGAGAGGCTGCCTGCTTGATCACTATGCATTATCTTCTCTTAATACAGCCAGTTTCCTCTGCACCTCTAAGAACACAGGAGAGGCAGCTTGCTTGGCCACTATGAGTTTTCTCCTCTTAATACATCCAGTTTCCTCTATAACTCATCCTCCAGTATCCCAAAATCTTTCTACAGTTCTGACAACTCTGCTTTTATATTTCATCACAATATGGTACCCTGCCCTCATTTTCCATCATAAAATGTGAAAGTCAAAGCATTAGTTCTATATCACTACTTCTTGTCTTTCTTAAGTGTCTTTCTTTCCATTTTTACTCTGCCTGACCAAGTGTATGCTTTCTTTCTGCTTTCCATACTATTCCTATAAAAAGCTTTACTGCTTTTCTCATACCTTCAACCAACTTTTTTTCCAGTCTGTGTCTTTACCACTCCCACTTCCCTTGACAAATGTCTGACTGCATTCTTGCATTGTGCTTCCTGGTCCTTCTTGTCTGCTGTTTTCCACCCTATTCCATTTCTTGTTACACATGTTATCAACACATTTGTTCGGAGGCCTACCGGCCTTTTCGTTTTCCATTTTTATCACTTCATCAAACCCTGGCACAGCTCTGACTATTTCGGCAATAAATAGTTCTTATAATATTAAACTTTAATTTACCTCCAGTCACTTAACTCTGCATTGACAGTCTCTCCAGGTCAGCATAAACCACCACTGCTAAACGCACATCGTTTATTCCATATTTCAACACCCTTTGCCTCCAACTGTAAACTATGCAGTGGTATGATCACTGTTAATAAATGGAACCTTTGCTTGGGCACCCCCAATTCACTCCATCTAGGATCATGTGCACAACTAATTACTTATTTATTGACATTTTTTACCAGGAAAGTCCATCTGGGCCAAATTGTATAAATTTTCAGTGGAGGTATGGGGAGAAAATCTCCAATGCTATTACAATATTATTACAAAAACATAAAATGAACACTGTTACAATATTGTAACAAATAACATGAATGAAATATAATGTAAACATATTGAAATACATACTTAAAGACAGTATTTACATTAAAATAAGAGAATGCATATTTAATGTCAAGAAATACATATTTAATGACATATATATATATAGAATATACAGGATTAAGCATTTGCATTGAAAAGATAGAGCACAATTTTATATTACAAGGATCATGAAAACTAGACATATGTAGAAAGAGAATGGAGTAAAGTTACTGAGAAATGGAAGTAACTATGTAAGAAAAGCAGGAGTGATGAATAGAATAACGGTGAGAAAAGAGGAAGAAGAGTGAGTAGCAAGGATTAGTGGTAAGGGGTGAAAATAGAAGGGTGCAGATTAGATGATGTAGAGAATTATATGTTTAACCATGACTTGGGCAGGAGCAGATCCATGTTTTTTATAGTATTCTCTTAATGAAAGTTTAAAGACTGGAAGATTTAGGCTAACTTTAATTATTAAATGTAGAGAGGTGCAGACTTTGGCTACAGTGAAAGAGTATAGAGTTTGACAAGTAGACTTAGAAGGTTTGTGCTTGGAAATAAGTTATTTATTATCTAATCCTAAGGGATCTTTTAGGTAATTAGTTATGAAATGTTGACTTATGGGCAGGGCCAGCAGTAGGTTCGTGGATAATTTTGTGGATGGCTCTATGTTGAAAGTAGCTGAAATGTTGCAGGAGTTCCAGCCAACTGAGAGAGTGCAGAGATATACAATGATGAGTAGAATATTTCATATTAGGAGCAAATTTGTCAATTTTGTTATCATACATTTCCAACTTTGTTTTTAATGTAGTTTGCATGTTGGTGAATATTGGGGCACCTTACAAAAGTGGTGTAACAACTGATAGCAAGGGTGTATTTGATGGGTGTATTTAGAATGGTTTATACCTATATAGAATTCCAAGTTTATGATGTGTTGTTAATGCTATTTTTGAAATGAAGATCAAATTTATGGTTTTCATCCATTGTCACTCCTAGTAACTTAGTATGGGGAACTTCAAGTATTGTGTTATTTTGAGAGAGTATTGTGAAATGAGTTTTATTTTGAGGGGATGTTTTAGAGCTGAAAATGAAGAGTTTATTTATTTATTTTTGGTTGGGTTTGAGTAGCAGTTGGTTGTTAGAAAGCCAGTTATCAACAGAGGTGAAGACCTCGAATAATTTGTTGAAGGTGTGGTAAAGTGTTGGAAGAGGAGATGATAGTTAAGTTATATGTGTATTGTATAAGGGAGTTTTGACAGTAAGAGATGTGAATATTATTTCTGAAAACATTAAATTGGAGGGGGGGTGGACAAGAATAGAGCCTTAGAGGACTCCAGTATATTATATAGCTATGGAGAGAGGGGACCTTGCTATTTTACCACCTGTTGCCAATTTGATAAATAGCTAGAATAACATTTGAGAGAAGAGCATGAAAGACCAAGACTTGATAACTGTTGTAGAAGTATAACATGAGAAACAGTATTTAAAGCCTAGGACAAGTAAAAAATATATACAAAACAAGTTTGCCAGAGTTTCTTGCTTTATTAACAGTATATATAAAGGATAGGAATGTAGTAATTGTACGGTGAGCTGGTCTGAAATCATGTTGTGTTATTATTAGCAGTTGATTACAGAGGAGGTAGTTAACAAATTGCTTGTGAGCACATTTTTCAAGAAGCTCTGAGATAGGCGAACAGATAATAATGGGATAATAGTTAAAAATATGAGTTGACTTACCCCACTTTATGCAGAGGTACAATTAATTACTTTTTCCAGGGCAGTGGGACATATGATTTAAGGATGTATTTGAAAATAAGTGTGCTAATAGGTAGGAGATGGCTTCAATGCCTAGTTTTAAATACTCCACTGGTGGTTTATCTGTGGAGGTGGGACAAGGTTTAAGTTTATAAAATAATTTTTACAAAGTTAGTGGATAAAGGGTGAAGTGTGAAGGTAGTGAGAGATATGAGAAATGCAAAAAAGAGTTGAAAGAAAGATACCTGTAAACCATACCAAATTCCTCTGAATTTACCAGTTTTGAGGGCAAAACATTGGGGTGTCACAAATTCCTGAGTGGTTCCCTTAATTTCTGAATTTCCCTTTTTTTTTTTTTTTTTTTTTTTGTATTACCATTTTAGATTTTTGGCTGATGCCACCATTCATCACCAGCCTACAGGGGCATGCATGATGACATTAGTTACTGCTTGTTGGACTCAGGGAAATAGCGAATATAACAGCAATGGCAGGTGGCATAATTTAAATTTTGCAGAGTCCTCCCACATATCCCAGCCTCCAGGTATGAAAAAAACTCTCTGAACTGTTGTTGTGCATTATTTTATCTGTTATCCAACCAAGAACTTTGTGCTTTGTTTATTTTATCTGCTGGCAAGAACTGTACTGTTTGTCCATAGTTCGTTGTTGTGCAAAAACTGTACTGTTTATCCATAGTTTGTGAACTGTTGTTGTGCATTATGCCAAGAACTTTGTGAATTGTTTATCTGCTGGCAAGAACTGTACTGTTTACCAGTAGTCCGTTGTTGTGCATTTATCTGCTGGCCAAGAACTTTGTGGTTTGTTGTGCATTAAGTTCATATTTATCTGCATTTGTTGTGTATTAAGTCTGTATTTATCTGCATCAATCGTCATAAGTCTAGCCAAGAACTGTTTGCATGTAACCAAGGCATTCAAAGTCCCACCAGCCGCTCTAATCAATCTGCTGCTCTACAGATTTACCAGTGTGTGTGTGTGTGTGTGTGTGTGTGTGTGTGTGTGTGTGTGTGTGTGTGTGTGTGTGTGTGTGTGTGTGTGTGTGCGCCCCAGGTAAGTATACCTGGTGGTTAGTGTTAATCAGGCCCAAACCCTGTACCTTAGGTACAAAGAGCAAGAGCCAGAACCTGAATTCTGTACCCACACCACCACTTGCATTCAACTCTTTGCTCTGCTACTCTTAAAATTTCTGGTTTTCTAGCAAATTAGTGAGAACTGAATTCACTAAATAATGATAGCCATTTAAGTTTCAGTCTTGCTATCTTTCAGGAAACACACGGTAACACAAATCATTTTATTTTAACAACTTTTCTAGGATTATACAAGCAATGTTTAAACTGTGTCCCTGGTTCTGGGCCTCCCAGTAAATTTTATCTTTTTCCAGATTTCTTGTGCTGCATAGTTCTTCACTGGGAGAGAAGTTTAGTGCTGCTTATGACCACTCTATTTGTGTTGTTAGTAGCACAGCAGGTAGAGTACTTGCTTTTGATGCAGAAGTCTGTGGGTTCTACTCCCACATTATGTAGATGAATTACTGTTCTGTGTTGTACTTTTAAAGGAGGTGGATGCTGCAGTCCTGAGAATGTTGTCTTTAGAAGAGATACCTAGTAACTATGAATCTGTTATCAGTTTGCCATCCATTCCCTGTTGCAATATTACTAGCTTATTATTTTTTTAATGTAACAGGCAATTTATTCCTCAAAGGCAACAAGCACTTTATTTGTAGATGAAACAATGAAATGTAAAGGTGTTTGCTAGCAGTAACCTCTTCATTAGTTACAGATCTCTTTCATGTGAAATTATTTAGATGACTTTTAATTCTGCAGAAATTGTGCATATTTACTGGCACTTGTGGATTGTAGACGTATGAATAGATTTCTGTGATGGACATGTTCTGAATTGGATAGTTTTGTCATTATTGTTTCATGCATTTTGTTTCATTGCTTACTGGAAAAATGTTCAAAACAATAAATTTAAAATGCACTCTAGCAAGTGTACTGTATTATACAAGGAATATAATTTAATACTTCAGGAAGGTGTATCAAAGAACACATGTATGTCTCGTGTATAAGAGGGTCTATGATTTGAAAACAGCCCAAAGATAATCTTTATCCACAACTGGCCAGATGCATTTTCTTTGAATGTGAGTTTCAATGTTGTTTCAATGAATGTGAGTTTACTTTCAAGGGCAGAGAAGTTTTAATGGTAAGTCTATTTTCACTGTGAGACTATATTGCTTTATTTAGCACATGTCAATTAGTGTTTGTGCTATAAAATGTAAAATAAAAGTTTTATATGAAATCCAAATAATCATTGTAAAAGTAAAGCAGTATGCACATTACAGTGTTTATGGTAAATGGAGCAAAATAGCCAAATAATGGGACTTTGGAATGGCTGCAGAGGAGAGAGCTGTGCATGGGGGTCTCGCATTCAACCATAATTTTGTCAAGGGGGAAGGGTGGCAAACTCAAAGACAGCCTCAGGTGGTGCAAACTCTAGCTACGCCACTGATCAGTAGGCCATGGAGAATGACTTTTGGAAGTCCTAGCAAACTATAATTTTTTTGTTAAGATTAGAATATTGCCACCATTAAATGCCCTGATTTTACCACAAAACCCCCAAACTGCAAGTCACCAAAAGTAAAATCCTAAGGTTCATCATCTTCTCCCTTCCCAGTGAACACCATTGCTACACATTTCAAAAAAATGGTTGCCATTTACTACAAGGTCTGGGGCCATGTTTTGGTAGTCTGTTCTTCAGTTTGCATTTGAAAGTTGTATCCCACAATTCCATTAGAGTGGACGGGGTTACATTTATTCATTTAATTATTTATTTATTGGCATTTGATTACTGGGAAAGTCCAGTGGGCCAATGAAAGCCCATTTCTGGTGGAGGCCCAGGGAGAAAAGCTCCAAGTTAAACATAAAAAAAAAGATATAACAAAATATTTAAAATTATAGTTTACAAGATATGCATAAAATAATTTCTATAACAGTTAATACAAAAGATAAATCAAATGATGAATAAGGATCATATATTTATGACAAAGAGGTATCAGTGTGAGCAACATCCATCAGGCATTAAACAAATACAAGGAATAAATACAAAGACTACCTGGACTGTGAAGTTAATGCAGGCTGAACATTACTGATGAGTTATACTAAACTGGAAACTATGAAGAAGTAGAAGTGGAATGTAAGTTAGTGAGATGAAGGTTAAGGAATTGTAGCTAAGTGGAATAGGAGAGGTGATAGGGTAATAATTAGTAGAAGTTTAAGAGTAGAAATTAGGCAGCAGATAAGAAGAGAGTGCATAGGAGAAGAAACATTAGAAGGGACAAAAAGATGGAATAAACAGGTTTGGTGTTCACATTAAGTAATGGCATGATTAAGCATGCAATTTTTATGTTAACTGGCATACAGATTTGTACATATTTTTCATTGAGAGGTATGAAGAGAGGTATGAGGAGAAAACCTAGGAGTACCCAGAGAAGGGGGCATATTGGGAGATGGGGTATTAATGTTTAGGAGAGAGGAGGAAAGGGAATGGGATGAACTTGCAGTGTGAGTTTAGATACACTTGCAATGAAGTAGGTATTGAAGAGACTGGCATTCTGAGTAGGAGTTTTATCTGGATGTGGGTACAGAGTGCTTTTTGTTGCAGGGCTAAGTTGTGAAGTAATACAAAACCAAAATTTCTTGAAGTTCTGTTTATAATTTGTTCATAATTTTGTGTGATATCATTTTTATCTTTAGTTAATTTATTTCTGACCTAGTTACAGATCTGCAATAACTTCTGTAGGTCTATAGAGGTCTTATTTGTTAGCTATCACTTCCATGCTCTGTCCCTATTAGTCATTATCTGTTTTGGCAGTTTTGATAGCCATGGAGTAGATGGTTGATTTTGATCCTTTTTGTGTGAAGGGGGAGCAACTGTGTTGAGGCTGTCTAAAACGTTTTATTAAAACAATTAACTGTTTCATCTATAGGTTTTATTTTAGCTTAGTCCAGTTCATATTTTTTAACTTAATGATAAATGTCTGTTGATCAAAATTACAGAGGTTCCAGATTGATTTGTACTGATGTTTCTTGTGTTGATGAGACGGTGCTCTGTGGGCATAAGCAGGTAGGTGGTCACTTAGAATGCTGGGGAGAGTACCAGCCTTATGATCCAATTGAGTATAGAGCCCTGGTAATTGCCTTTGTTAAATCTAGTTGGAACAGTAATGAGCTGGGTGAATCTCAACAAATTTTTGTTAGAGGATGGAAGTTGGAGGTAAGGTTCTGACAATTAATATTAACATCTCCTATGGTGATAATTTCTTTATTAATGGTATATGAAATCCAGGAAAGGATGTCCTCTATAACTAGAATATTATGACCAGGAGGTATGCATAATACGGTAATGCATATGGTTTTGTTTTTATGTAACTTTAAAAAAGAGATAAGAATTTCTGGATTAGAGAATTGTGGAATGGGATTTGAGTAAGGCATAATGCTGTAGCAGTCAGGGTTAAGTAGTGTTATGCCACCTGCTTTTGATAGAGCCTATCTGTTCTAATTATATTATAGCCAGGGGAGGGGACTCAGAATCTTTTAGGTTTGGTTTGAGTGAGGTCTTTGTAGCAGCTATAATATCAGGGGAATTGTGAAACATCCAGGAATGAAGTTTAGTAGTTGTTTGTTATGAATACTCTGGATGTTTAGTTTAATTAATTAAGCATTTTGGAGAGGGTGAAAGGTGTTGAAGAGAGTGTCTGGATTGTGGTGGATATCATCACATTTGGAAATGTTAGTTTAAAAAAGTGAGGACTAGTTGCCATTTCATTTCTTATTCTGTTAGGATGCAGATTTTGAGGTGGTAATGACGTTAATCTAGAGTAGTTTAAATTTTAAGAAGAGCAATGGACTTGTATTAAATAAGCTAGGTGATATAATTGAGTAACTTTTTAACAGATTCCAATTGATAGTAGAACCCGTGATGGACTTTGTCCTTAAAGAATGTATAGTGGGGTTAAAGGAAGTAATATTTATGAGAAAAAAAGTAATAGGACATGAAAGGAAAGAAGCAACTTGTTTAGATGTGAAGTAATCATAGTATAGTGGGATGCTTTGGAGGAGGTTTATAAGATAATTAGGAAAATTTAGGGGATTGGGATTTGTCAAGACTTAGCAGAAAGAGAGGAGTGGATAAAGAATGAGATGGAAATATAATTAGTGGTTAATATAATATGAGACTGAGTGTGAGGTTAGTGGGTGTGGTTGAGGATTAGGGTAATAAGAACTGTTTCAGGAATGGTAGACAAAGTCTAGTGGGAGGAGTTTATAAGGTTTGAGTTCAGGTATAGAGAGGGTGGGTGGGAAGTAGGGCTATGGTAGCGGAACAGAGTGTGATGGATCAGGCCCAAAAACTTTATATTTGAAAAACTATCACTAAGGTAATTATTTTCAGTGCTTGTTATTAATAGTGTTGCCTATAAATTGTTAAAGTATTTGCAGAGAAAAGTTACCTTTATAGCATTTGAGTGCAGGATGATATTTAAAGCAAATATAGGAGGGGAAGGGGCCAACCTTTAAAATACAGGAAAGTAGGATTAAGCTAATTTAAATGGCACTATGCATATTATGTGCAGTAAATGGATTCAGTCAGTAATTCTGTTTTAACTGAATTTTCTACTCAGTTGTAAGGATTTTAAGATAAACTTATCCAGAAGCTATGCTTGAATTACACTTATTTAATTGATTGTGACTTGCAATAAATTAAAATAATAATAATATCAATTTAGTATGCTGCAAAGAAAGTAACTTGTGTATGCCATCCATTTGAATGCACATTGGGGAATAACCTGTATATATCAGTGACAGTATTATAGATAACCACAAAAGGAACCAGTATAGAGCCTGAATATTATGAGAACATACATAGACTGCAGATTGTCCTTATTTATCTATCCTTGGATGAAGCTGCCATGAGGATTCGAGTTTCCAGTTCTCAACTAGTTTTGAAGTGAAAAAATGTTATCCAATTTGTAGATCAGGAGAATGGCAGTCTGTCAGGATTGGCTGCTGTTAGAATCTGCATACTTTCAGCTATTCATTATCAACTAATTAGCTCCTCATGACCCAAAACCTCAGAAAACCTACACTCCTACATGTTCCTGGACCACAGAATTTCCCAGCCATCTGATTGCATGTTTGTATATCTCATGATTCTAATACTTCTATTTCTTGTACTAAACTTCTTTATCCCCCTTTCATTCTTTCCTTTTGATACCTTGATGGGTCATGGAACTGTGGCAATCCTTCAGCAACCTGTTGCACGCCATTTCTATGACATTAATCCTAAGGGTCATTCCCCTAGGTTCTGACCCAGCCTTCTTCATTTTTACCTTTATGTGGCAGCATGCCTCTTCCTGTCCATTTTCCACTTTGATGTTCTTTCACACATAATTGGACAGTGATCCATCCCACCTCTTTCTGTTTTTCTCAAGTATCCTATACCTTAGCACCACTATGTCCCTACCCCTTTGTGTCATCAGACTATGACCATAATGTGCATCTTTAAAATGTCACATTACTTTCCTCATCTTCCTTGCCAGAATAGCTGCACTAGATGTTGGTAAAGCCATGTCTGCCCTGTATTTAGCTTGTTTGTTTCTTTGCCATGTTTTCTGTCAATTTTGTTGGATGATACTTGGATACTGTGGATACTGTGAAGCATAGCTCACAATTCTCCAAATTTTGGAATGATTCCTCCATTTTTTCTCAAACTTTTACTCTATCTCTTCTAAAACTGGAAATCATTTTGTGAAGTTCTAATCTAATAGTATCAGGATTTAAAACATGTCCCTAGTTTGTGGCATTTCTCTAATTTGTTTTGATTTTGCCCTAACACTAGCAGTAAAAGTTGAAAGCTATGACTTTGAGTTGCAGAAAGTTGTTTATAGGTTTGGAAGCAGTTTTTGTAACACAAGGGGCCAACCTTTAAAATACAGGAAAGTAGGATTAAGCTAATTTAAATGGCACTATGCATATTATGTGCAGTAAATGGATTCAGTCAGTAATTCTGTTTTAACTGAATTTTCTACTCAGTTGTAAGGATTTTAAGATAAACTTATCCAGAAGCTATGCTTGAATTACACTTATTTAATTGATTGTGACTTGCAATAAATTAAAATAATAATAATATCAATTTAGTATGCTGCAAAGAAAGTAACTTGTGTATGCCATCCATTTGAATGCTCATTGGGGAATAACCTGTATATATCAGTGACAGTATTATAGATAACCACAAAAGGAACCAGTATAGAGCCTGAATATTATGAGAACATACATAGACTGCAGATTGTCCTTATTTATCTATCCTTGGATGAAGCTGCCATGAGGATTCGAGTTTCCAGTTCTCAACTAGTTTTGAAGTGAAAAAATGTTATCCAATTTGTAGATCAGGAGAATGGCAGTCTGTCAGGATTGGCTGCTGTTAGAATCTGCATACTTTCAGCTATTCATTATCAACTAATTAGCTCCTCATGACCCAAAACCTCAGAAAACCTACACTCCTACATGTTCCTGGACCACAGAATTTCCCAGCCATCTGATTGCATGTTTGTATATCTCATGATTCTAATACTTCTATTTCTTGTACTAAACTTCTTTATCCCCCTTTCATTCTTTCCTTTTGATACCTTGATGGGTCATGGAACTGTGGCAATCCTTCAGCAACCTGTTGCACGCCATTTCTATGACATTAATCCTAAGGGTCATTCCCCTAGGTTCTGACCCAGCCTTCTTCATTTTTACCTTTATGTGGCAGCATGCCTCTTCCTGTCCATTTTCCACTTTGATGTTCTTTCACACATAATTGGACAGTGATCCATCCCACCTCTTTCTGTTTTTCTCAAGTATCCTATACCTTAGCACCACTATGTCCCAACCCCTTTGTGTCATCAGACTATGACCATAATGTACATCTTTAAAATGTCACATTACTTTCCTCATCTTCCTTGCCAGAATAGCTGCACTAGATGTTGGTAAAGCCATGTCTGCCCTGTATTTAGCTTGTTTGTTTCTTTGCCATGTTTTCTGTCAATTTTGTTGGATGATACTTGGATACTGTGGATACTGTGAAGCATAGCTCACAATTCTCCAAATTTTGGAATGATTCCTCCATTTTTTCTCAAACTTTTACTCTATCTCTTCTAAAACTGGAAATCATTTTGTGAAGTTCTAATCTAATAGTATCAGGATTTAAAACATGTCCCTAGTTTGTGGCATTTCCCTAATTTGTTTTGATTTTGCCCTAACACTAGCAGTAAAAGTTGAAAGCTATGACTTTGAGTTGCAGAAAGTTGCTTATAGGTTTGGAAGCAGTTTTTGTAACACCAGCTAAAAACCACAATTTCATGGTTGCTGTGTAACTATTAATTTGCAGCTTCTTTTATCAATGAGATCTACTTATTTACATTAATTATGCAGGCAATTTCATTAAGAAAAAAATGAAACTCTTCGTCTTCATGCATACTTTTTCTTTACTGCTTTTTTTGGTTTGTTAAAGGCACCAGGAAGGAACTTTTTAATGTGGGATACAATAAAGGTTTCAAACATGAATTACATAAAATTTAGAATTGTAGAAGCTGACAGACAGTACAATATTTTTCAGTGATGTGAACTACAATGACATACTGAGAATGTAGAGGTGAGGCTAAGTCTTTGAGATAAGGAATGATGTAGATGACCTTGCCTGAATGTTTATACATATATACTTTTTTACTATTGTATAATTAATAGTTCAGTTATTACTTGTTTGACTCACTCTGGATGTTCATAATTTGTTTATTGATATAATGGTTGCAAAGGATAATGAAAGTTTAATTTTCAAAAACATAGCAAGATGAGTTTGAAACAAAAGGGTCAATTAAACCTTTTCAGAAAGAAGACAGTTACTGAATTGTTTGCATTATGGACATTTATGAACATCAAGGTAAACATTCTGCTAGCTGCATTAAATATAAAGTGCAATCACATCAAGCTGCAAAATTTGCATGCCGAGGATATGTGTTCAAGTAGGTTTAAGTGATGAGGATATTATTACTGGGCCTTGCAAAAGGATTTTTTTCAGAGTAGATTTTATGCTCATAGGATATAGTAAAGTGCACATATTAGCTAAAGAAGCAAATATCTACAATAGGACTCACCAGATAAGCCTGCATCAGTGCTGAACCATTGCAGTTTGGCAGTGATCAAAATGCAAGTTATGGAACAACATCATTTATGGGTGTCAGCAGTTTGAAAGGGTTTTCATAATAGAAAATATGTAGGCATACAGCACCTTGTGAACAAATGCTGTTCTGTGAATATATGTCTTATAACTAAAAAGAAAATACTGTGGCCCAACTTGTTACTTGTTCAAAAAATGTATTTATTTATTTATTTATATTTGTTGACCGGGAGTTTCCGACTGGACGTAGGTCCATTTTCAGCGGAGGCCGGAGGAGAAAAGCCCCACAGTTAAAATAAAGAGACAATAGTTACATTGGATTACATAGCGATTAACAATTTACATAGCAATTATTTGCAACATATTTACAGATGAAGAACATAGTACATCAGTAGGCAAACTAGAATCTTTATCTGTGAAGTACATAACAGACATTAACAAATGTTACAATAAGAATTTCCTGCTGTATAATAAGTACTAGGCTTATGAGCATCTCAGCTTGCTATAATCAAGGTAGTTAGTGGAGTGAAAAGAGAGGTAGTGGTTGGATGGGGTGGGTGATATTAGAGTGGGAGTTACAAGGGCATAGCCAGCATATTTTTAGGTGCGCATTTAGTAAAGTTTTGAAGTGGGTGCATGATGGTATGGAGGTAATTGTGGGTGGGAGGGGAGTTCCATAATTTGGCTATGGTGCAAGAGAACAGTGCTTCACCAGCAGAGTTATTGGCTTTAGTGATCTGCAAGTGATTTTTGTTGCTGGATCTTAGTGGTCTGGTGGCGCGATAGTGTTGGAGTAGATTCTGGA
The DNA here is from genome assembly GCF_019279795.1 of Protopterus annectens. Classification (NCBI taxonomy): domain Eukaryota; kingdom Metazoa; phylum Chordata; order Ceratodontiformes; family Protopteridae; genus Protopterus; species Protopterus annectens. The sequence continues at coordinate 1,929,369,142 of NC_056728.1, read as the reverse complement.
GGGATGGGACATTTAGTGGATGGTTTACTAGTTTGTGGGCAAGTGAGAGTTGATACCATTGAAGGAGGTGAGAGAGTTCAAGCCAGCCCAGTTCAGCAAGTGAGAGACAGTGGTGACTATGGTAGGATGCCCCTGTGGCGAATTTGGCAATTTTGTTGTAGCAGGTCTCTAGCTTGTTTAGATCACATTGCCTTAGGTTGGTATATACTGGAGAGGCATAAAGTAGGGTGGAGATAAGGTGGGACTTTGCTATTGAAATCTTTGCTGCTTTGGTGAGAAGTTGCTTTCTTCTGTATAATGCTCCTAGTTTTTTGTGGACTTTTTTATGGTCATGGATATGTGAATGTCAAATTTTAGTTTATTGTCTATTTCCACTCCTAGCAATTTGGTGTGTTCAGTTGGGTTTATAGTGGTGTTGTCTTTTGCTGTGATGTTAAAGTGAGAGTTGTTTTGAGTATGTTTGGTGGGTTGGAAGATGAGTAGTTTAGTTTTCTTTGGGTTGAGTATTAATCGGGCATCAGATAACCAAGTTTCAACAGAGGACAAGGCTTCCTGTGTGACTTTTTGCAGTTTGGGTAGGGACTGGGCTGAGCAGATGATACTTGAGTCATCTGCATATTGTATGAGTGTGCCATGTTTGGTGGCAGAGGCTAGATCATTGGTGAAAACAGAGAAGAGTAGGGGTCCAAGGATGGATCCTTGGGGAACCCCTATGGAGACAGGTAGTTGGGGAGATATGTAATTCTGCCATACAACGGATTGTTGGCGGTCAGACAGGTAACTCTGAAACCAGTTCGTGACTGATTGTGAGAAGGATAGATTATTGAGGACAGAGAAAAGTTATTTGTGTGAGACCATGTCAAATGCTGTAGATAATTCTTGGAAAGTAGCAGAGGAGAGATAGCCATTGTTTTTTTGCTGAAGGATAGTGTTAGTAAAGGAGAGTAAGGCAGTGGTGGTGCTATGGTTTGGTTGGAAACCATGCTGAGTATTGGAAAGAAGGTTGTTAGTAAGGAGGTAGTCTGAGACCTGAGAGTGTATGCATCTCTCTAGTATTTTGGAGAGTGGAATGAGAATAGCTATGGGGCAGTAATTGGTTAGTTCTGTGGCGGGTCCACCTTTGTGGAGGGGAATTATATGTGATACTTTCCACAGTGTGGGAATGTAACTTTCTGACATAGATCGGTTAATAAGGATGGATACTGGGTAGGCCAGAGCATCAGCTGTGATTTGTAGGCATTCACTTGGGAGGTTGTCTGCTGTTAATTTGGTGGGCTTAAGTTTAGTTAAGAGTTTTTTATGTTGGAGGTAGGTACAGGAGAAAAAGAGAAGGCAGAGGGGAGATTACTAGTTGAAGGTGTGGGTTGGAGGGGAGGGGGGTTGTGTTGTTTAGCTAGTGATAGTATGGTTTGTGTGAAGTGTGTGTTGAATGAGGTAGTAGTATTATCTGAGGGGTGAGGGATGTTAGGAGTAGGGGTACTGACTTTACCTGGGGGGAGGATGGAGTTTATGGAGGACCAGAATTGTTTGGGGCTGTGTTGGGAGGAGTCTAGGGCAGACTGGTAGCATTGGAATTTGTCCCATTTTATTAGCTTTTTGACTCTATTGTGTAGTTCTAGGAATTTCTGTCTAGCTGCGGGGGTTTTGGTTTTGTGCCAGTCCTCCCAGGCTTTATCCCTGTTTTTCATTTCTGACTTAGTGGTTTTCTTTAGCCATGGGGGGGGGGGGGTTGTGCTTTGATTCTGGAAAGTCTTATGGGGGCATGGTAATTAAGGATGCTCAGGAAGGTAGTATTAAAAAATTCAACTGCGTCATCAAGACTGAGGTACTTTAGAGGATGCCAGTTACATTCTTTGAGGGATGAGATGACTGTGAGTGGGTTAAAGTTTAGTTTTTTACGCATTTGGCAGTAGATGACAGGGTTAGCTTGGTATAGGTATTTTTTCAGTAGGAATGTTGGGGAGTGATCACTGAGGCTATCTGATAAGCAGCCTGTTATATATGACTGTGGGCTCTTACTGACTAGTATCCAATTCAGGGTAGTGTGCTTGCTGGAGTTTTTATTTATTCTGGTTGGTGACTGGACTAGTTGGGTGAAGTCCTGAAGGTTTACATGATGGGTTGGATGGTTGCCAGAACAGGATTGCCAGTCAATATTGAAATCACCTAAAATTATAGTTTCTTGGGGAAGATGGTGGGTAGACCAGCTGAGGAGGTCTTCTAGTGGAGGGATGTTTTGGCCAGATGGGAAGTAGCATCCAATTATGTTGATGGCTTTGTTTTGGTTTATTTTGAGGTTGGTATATATTATTTCTTCATTGCCTATTTGTGGAGCTGATGATTTTAAGATCTGGATGTTTAGATGCTGTTTAAATATTATAGCTACACGCCTCCTTTCTTGTTTAGCGGTCTACTCTTAGTATGCCATAACCTGTAGTGAGTATTTGCTCACTGGTAATGTGAGGTTTTAGCCAGGTGTCTGTCAGGATGACTATATCTGGGGAGTACAAGTCTGTGGTGGCATGGAGTTCATGGACTTTGTTGGATATACTTCTAATATTTAGGCTTAGTATAAGGAAGTCACTTGGCTTTCTATTGGCTGTAATATGGGAGAAGTTGTGGTTTCTAGTCTGATTATGAGGATTGGGGTTGGAGATGGTAGGGCCAGGTTTGGGGTGGATGTCTCCACTTAGGGCTAGTTTTGATATGCATGAGATTATTAGTTTTCTCAGTTTTTGAATGTGCTTGTTTATAAGGGAAACTTTATGATTGTGCTCTGTGGGTAATAGGTATGGTGGGAGTGTTACTATGTTAAGTTGTAGGGATGCTTTATGTTTGAGTAATATAGATGATAGAATATGTGGGGGGTGCATAGGGATGGTTCTTGAGTTGGTGGGAGGGGAGCTGAGTGAGGGTGAGACATGAGTGGTGGTGTGAGTAGAAGTACAGTGGTAGTGGTTGAGTGGGGGAATGATGGAGCTTTGGTAGGATGTATGCAAGGGAGCCCGCAGGATTTTTTGCAGGGGGGTGCAAACCCAGAGTCCCACCCACATAGCTCACCCCGCCCCCTGCCAACACAGCCCCGCCCAAGTCCACCCACCCCAAGCCCCGCCCACACAGCCATTCCAGTGTCCCATTACTTGGCTATTTCTCCCCATTTACTGTAGACACTGTTCAAATCTGTGTGCATACTGTGTTATGCTTTAGTTCTACAATGATTACAGGCAGTTGGATTTAATTTACAACTTTTATTTCAAACATTATAGCCCAAACACTGAGACATTTACTAAACCTAAACAAAGCAATAGTCTTACAATGAAAACAGACTTGGCATTAAAGCTTCTCTGCTTTTGAAACTCACATTCAATGAAGCGGCATTGAAACCCACATTCAAAGAAAATGCATCTGGCCAGTGGCAGGTTATTTACCTTTGAACTGTTTTCAAGCAATAGGCTCCTTGCACACTGTTAGGGCCATGAAAAAGTTATTTGATTTACCTGATTGTATTAATTATAATATATAATTGAATTATATCCCTTGTATTACACAGCAACACTTGTACATTTCAGTGTTTCATCTACAAATTCAGTGCCTGCTGCCGTCAAAGAATAAATTGCCTATGTTAAATTAAAAATGGTAAGCTGGTATATTGCAATAGAAAATGGATGACAAGCTGAAAACAGGTTCATAGTTATTAGGCATCTCATCCAAAGGAGGACATCCTGAGGACTGCAGCATACAAATGTATATGCTGTAGGAATAGAAGCTCAAGCCTTTACATTAAGATGCAAGTATTCTACTTGTGGTGCTACTAACATAGCTTTAAAACTTTATACCACAATAGAGATACCATTTGCTAAACAAAATGGTTGCACATTGTAAATAGACTTGGCATGAGCAGCAGTGAACTTCGCCCCTTAAAACTCACAGTTCCTTGAAAATGCACTTGAAAATTCCACCTGCTAACTCTAACTTGGGCATTTCACTTTCTCTCTCTCTTACAAAGATACCACACCCCTCAAGGCCTCACCCTTAGTGCAAGAAATCTTGACAAAGCCTAAAATAAATAGGGACAAATTATAAATATGGCTCTCAGAAAATTGCAAGAGTAACAGGATTTGTGTTAGTATGCATTTTTCTAAATGACATGACATCTAAAACTGAAATGTCTCATTTACTAACTTCAATCCTTTTAAGAGGAATATGGGGCAAAATCTGGACAGCTGAGGGGTATGCTACCTCCCTCTTATACACACACCAAATAATTCTGGTCAGACTTGAATTAGTTCTGGGAAGGTTGCACTGAACGGCACCGTGCTTGATCTGAAGTGGGTGAAATCCTGGTAGCTAGTGATTGCAGCTCAGCAATGTGGAGCATTAAAGCATTTTTAGCAGAGCATTGTTTCATCACTACCTATTGTGTTTGCACATAAGCTGTAGTCATTTCAAACATTTGCCTTTTTGATTACTACAGAGTACATTTACCCACCAGAGCTATTGTGTTTTGACTTCATTGTGGAGCTAGTTGTTGCAGGGCTTGGCTTTTAAGTAAGGTAGCAATGCTTATTTACCATATACCATTAAAGTCACCCAACTACAAGTGTACTAACACACAGACACTGCTATAAGACACTGGTCTCCAATAAAATGTAATGAGCTTCTGAAAATACTGTAATCCTGTACTTTTATTACAAATACTGTCATATGCATTTCAATACCCAAGGCTTATACATTATCTATCTATGTAAATATTCTCTGCATGGCAACAACGAAAAGGCTTTCAATGCTGGCAATTCTTTAACAATATGCTTACTAAAGCTTACTTGCATCTTACAATGTCACAAGCTTACCTGATGTTCATTAAACCATGGCTACTTAAACAGAGCAACAGGACACTGTGATAGCATGCAGTTCCTGAATAATAAGAAGCATAAATCAACAGTATAAAAATCTGATAGAAAACCAGAACATTTTGCAAAATCAAGGACAGATGAAAAGCCACGGTCATATTTGTGATCTACCTTGGATGGGGAATACTCTGCACACTTACTGCATAACTGCTTCTTGCCTTCCTTGGACACATCCCGAGCCACTACAATGGGGGCTGGGGTGCAATAAGTATGTCATAATTTGAAATGTCTCTGGCTGATAGTGATGGCTCTGACACTCCTACCTCTCAACTTCAGAGCAAGAAATCTGGACAAAGCCATACATAGAACTAGAAGTGGGACACAGGCCCAAAAATAAGGCCAATTTTTAAATATTTCTCTTATTAACTTAATAGAACAGGTAGATCTTGCATTAGTACAAATTTTCTGAAGGGTATAAAATCTGAAACTCAAATGTCTGCCATTATTTTCTAACTTCAATCTTTAATGACTTGCCACTAATTTGCCAGAAACCACAATTTTATGAAAAACAGACCAAACTGTGATGCAAAAATACCTGTCAAAAAAGGGACACCTTTTTAATATTAACAGTTAACATGAAGCAGCTAACAAAATAAGAGCATCCATGCATTTCTGAAATAAAGGTAATCTATAACTGATCATTACAGTTATAATTGTAAACCCTCCACATTTTTCTTCCAAAATTGCCATTTTGGAGAAGGGATTATTAGGGGAGAGCAACATTTTGAGCCAGAATTGGGGACAATTGAGATGTTTGGATATTCCTAATCTACAAAGTGATTTGCACATACCTCTCAACCTCTTAATGCAGGAAATCTGAACAAGGCCCAATATATTGGGGAACATACAAACACTACTAAAATTGCTCTTGTATAAACTTAGACAGTCTTGCATTAGCATGCATTTTTCTGAAGGTTATGACATCTGAAACTCAATGTCTGTCATTTAATGGCTTCATTCCTAAATGATTTGCTAGAAAACCACAAATTTTATAAGAAACAAACCAAAAATAAGCAGCAAATATCTATTTCTTTTCTTTGGGTTGAGTATTAATTGGGCATCAGATAACCAAGTTTCAACAGAGGACAAGGCTTCCTGTGTGACTTTTTGCAGTTTGGGTGGGGACTGGGCTGAGCAGATGATACTTGAGTCATCTGCATATTGTATGAGTGTGCCATGTTTGGTGGCAGTGGCTAGATCATTGGTGAAAACAGAGAAGAGTAGGGGTCCAAGGATGGATCCTTGGGGAACCCCTATGGAGACAGGTAGTTGGGGAGATATGTCATTCTGCCATACAACGGATTGTTGGCGGTCAGACAGGTAACTCTGAAACCAGTTTGTGACTGATTGTGAGAAGGATAGATTATTGAGGACAGAGATAAGTTGTTTGTGTGGAACCATGTCAAATGCTGTAGATAGGTCTTGGAAAGTAGCAGAGGAGAGATAGCCATTGGTTTTTTGCTGAAGGATAGTGTTAGTAAAGGAGAGTAAGGCAGTGGTGGTGCTATGGTTTGGTTGGAAACCATGCTGAGTATTGGAAAGGAGGTTGTTAGTAAGGAGGTAGTCTGAGACCAGAGAGTGTATGCATCTCTCTAGTATTTTGGAGAGTGGAATGAGAATAGCTATGGGGCGGTAATTGGTTAGTTCTGTGGAGGGTCCGCCTTTGTGGAGGGGAATTATATGTGATACTTTCCACAGTGTGGGAATGTAACTTTCTGACAGAGATCGGTTAATAAGGATGGATACTGGGTAGGCCAGAGCATCAGCTGCGATTTGTAGGCATTCACTTGGGAGGTTGTCTGCTGCTAATTTGGTGGGCTTAAGTTTAGTTAAGAGTTTTTTATGTTGGAGGTAGGTACAGGAGAAAAAGACAAGGCAGAGGGGAGATTACTAGTTGAAGGTGTGGGTTGGAGGGGAGGGGGGTTGTGTTGTTTAGCTAGTGATAGTATGGTTTGTGTGAAGTGTGTGTTGAATGAGGTAGTAGTATTATCTGAGGAGTGAGGGATGTTAGGAGTAGGGGTACTGACTTTACCTGGGGGGATGATGGAGTTTATGGAGGACCAGAATTGTTTGGGGCTGTGTTGGGAGGAGTCTAGGGCAGACTGGTAGCATTGGAATTTGTCCTGTTTTATTAGCTTTTTGACTATTGTGTATTTCTAGGAATTTCTGTCTAGTTGAGGGGGTTTTGGTTTTGCGCCAGTCCTCCCAGGCTTTATCCCTGTTTTTTATTTCTGACTTAGTCATTTTCTTTAGCCATGGGGGTTGTGCTTTGATTCTGGAAAGTCTTATGGGGGGCATGGTAATGGGATGCTCAGGAAGGTAGTATTAAAAAATTCAACTGCGTCATCAAGACTAAGGTACTTTAGAGGATGCCAGTTACATTCTTTGAGGGATGAGATGAATGTGAGTGGGTTAAAGTTTAGTTTTTTACGTATTTGGCATTAGATGACAGGGTTAGCTTGGTATAGGTATTTTATCAGTAGGAATGTTGGGGAGTGATCACTGAGGCTATCTGATAAGCAGCCTGTTATATATGACTGTGGGCTCTTACTGACTAGTATCCAATCCAGGATAGTGTGCTTGCTGGAGTTTTTCTTTATTCTGGTTGGCGACTGGACTAGTTGGGTGAAGTCTTGAAGGTTTACATGATGGGTTGGATGGTTGCCAGAACAGGATTGCCAGTCAATATTGAAATCACCTAAAATTATAGTTTCTTGGGGAAGATGGTGGGTAGACCAGCTGAGGAGGTCTTCTAGTGGAGGGATGTTTTGGCCAGATGGGAAGTAGCATCCAATTATGTTGATGGCTTTGTTTTGGTTTATTTTGAGGTTGGTATATATTATTTCTTCATTGCCTATTTGTGGAGCTGATGATTTTAAGATCTGGATGTTTAGATGCTGTTTAAATATTATAGCTACACCACCTCCTTTCTTGTTTAGCCGGTCTACTCTTAGTATGCCATAACCTGTAGTGAGTATTTGCTCACTGGTAATGTGAGGTTTTAGCCAGGTGTCTGTCAGGATGACTATATCTGGGGAGTACAAGTCTGTGGTGGCATGGAGTTCATGGACTTTGTTGGATATACTTCTAATATTTAGGCTTAGTATAAGGAAGTCACTTGGCTTTCTATTGGCTGTAATATGGGAGAAGTTGTGGTTTCTAGTCTGATTATGAGGATTGGGGTTGGAGATGGTAGGGCCAGGTTTGGGGTGGATGTCTCCACTTAGGGCTAGTTTTGATATGCATGAGGTTATTAGTTTTTTCTGTTTTTGAATGTGCTTGTTTATAAGTGAAACTTTATGATTGTGCTCTGTGGGTAATAGGTATGGTGGGAGTGTTACTATGTTAAGTTGTAGGTATGCTTTATGTTTGAGTAATATAGATGGTAGAATACGTGGGGGGTGCATAGGGATGGTTCTTACGTTGGTGGGAGGGGAGCTGAGTGAGGGTGAGACATGAGTGGTGGTGTGAGTAGAAGTACAGTGGTAGTGGTTGAGTGGGGGAATGATGGAGCTTTGGTAGGATGTATGATATGCAAGGAGAGTGCATGCAGTGAGCATAGGTAAGGTATGCTTGCACATGTTAGTTGAGGAGGTGTGATAATATTGGGAAGATGGAGGAGGTAGTGTTGGGTTAGCGCTGTGGTTGGCTATTGGAAAGATGGGAGGGGTGTGTGAGTGCAATAAAGGTGGGACCACTGGTAGTGGGAGGGAATAGGGGGCAGGGTGGGGAGCACATCTGGTAGAGACCCTGTTAGTTGCTCTTATGAGGGGGCTGGAAACAATCAGGTAACAGAGTTAACTGATAAATGAACATATGATAGTGACAAGGGTGGTTGTAGTTTTCAAAATGGTGCCTGCCACATGTAATCTTTATTAAATTTGGGATTGTCTTAAGGTAATAAACATGGAAGGGGGAGAGGGAGGGGAGAACAGGGGTGTGAGCAGGAAGTTCTTTGTACTGCTGCTAATGAGCCAAAGCAAAGACAAGTTTGTGTTTAAGAAACAATCACAATTGACCAAGGACTGCTCTGAAACTGTAAGTAATTTCTTAACCATTTCTCAGGTGGAAAAACAGGATAACCTTGTATCAGTAAACTACTGTGGTCTCAGTTTAAATTAACAAACACACAATATTGATCAGTTATGGATACTATTTGCCAACAGAAGGGAATAAGAGAGAAAGTGGAAGATGAGTGTGTGTGTGTGTGTGGGGGGGATCCTTACAAGCCAAAACAGAGTGCTCTCCATGAGGAAAATGAATATTGGCTCAAACAGGTAGACACATACTCAAAGTTAACTTTAGCTGTTTGCAGACAGTTCAGACCCACACTGCACTTTTCTTATAAGAATGACAAAGATGGTACCGCAGTTGAATACATAAGAGTGGTGTTAGGTCTAGAAAAGAAGAGTACAGAGAGGAGTAAGCACTTTTGAGATGATAAAGATATATTACAAAGATTACAAAAAACAAACTGAGCAAATAGCTACTGTATGCAGGATAATATGTCTTGAACTGACTACTAGTATATGCAGATACTGAGGCAATTGGAAAAGCATCTGTTAGAAGAAACCTCAAGACAGTTATGCAGTCACAGATAAAAATATAGCGAGCAGCACTCTGTTGAGGTTGTCTCATGTGATTCTATCCACCAGTAACAGCACGATTATATAGCAATAATTAGACACCAGTATGAGCTGTCTACACACAACACAATTACATGAATAACATTAGTGAACAAGGTGCAGCTATGCAAATAGACCATACTATTATACTAAAACCAACTTGGTGCAGACAAAATGCTAGCATGGCATAGTAACTTCCAGTAATAAAGCATAAATCATATTAGATGTCTAACACAATTCAACATAAACATATACAGTTGTAAAATGTCTGACACAATTCAACATACATAGGCATTTACAGTTGTAAAACACTTACTGGAGAGACACTGAGCTCCTCATGGGGCCTGTAGCAGAGTGGATTGTATTTTTAAAAATGGAGCCTGCCACAGGTAATATTTATTAACTTTGGGATTGTCTTAAGGTAATAAACAGGGAAGGGGGAGGGGAGAACAAGGGTGTGAGCAGGCAGTTCTTTGTACTGCTGCTAATGAGCCAAAGCAAAGACAAGTTTGGAAAATAAGAACCAAAATCAGAAAACAATGTCAACGTATGCTCCCAACGCATTTATTTTGTGTTTTCATCCACCCCAGAACTATAAATTTGTCTGACAGAAGCATTAAATAAATGTGTTGGGAATACATAGCTCATCCTGTACTCTAATGGGTATAATCACTTCAAGAAACTTTCCATTAGATAGTTTCACTAGCATTCTTCAAAACCACATGCAAGTCACATGCATAATTGCACAATTTGCAGAGGGTTTTTCATTTTACTTTCCTCCCAGTGACCATGGAGTCACTATATATAAATAAATGGGTATGGGTAGCAGAGTCCCACAAGATAGGGTGCAGGACCCACTTCATTTTTTTTATTTATATTACAATTTTGAGTTGCATTTCTCCATTTAAGAAAATCAGTGAAGGATAACTCATAATTTGGTGATATAACCTGAAATAGGTCAATTAGATATAAGTATTTTAATTGTATAAAAGTCTTGATAAATGCCTTCAAAGAAATAGTGCAGAAGAACAGTTAATCTTGTTTGAAGATCTCAGAATGATGTCTGAGCAGTGTATATATAATATTTCTAATATTAAGTCCCTTTGTAATTTTTTTGGTTATTTTCACAATGTTTTGTTAACTTCTTTTAATAAAAATACTTGGGACGTTACTTTAGTCTGCTATTAATTTTCTGCCTTCTTCCATCTTCCAGAGGATTTGCGGCTTTTGTTTTCACTTACAGCAAACTGACAGTATGTCTTCTCATTAGCAGGTTTAGAAAAACTGGTGAAAGGTGTAATCTCAAACTACAAAATCACAACTTTCATCAGTTTCAATACCAGAGAAAGAAACTAAACCTAAGGTAAACCTAAAAACTTCAGAAAATGAAGACAGAAAATTGCCTGTTGCAAGGTCTGTTATTGATATGAATAATCTTTTAAGTGAAATGAAGGAAAGAATTACAGCCATTACAGTTAGCTATGCCGAAAATGCTTGCACAACACATTAGTATCAACACTGACTGAAATATTCTCCAGGGCTGTGAAATCTGAAAAAGAATTTCAAACTGTGAGGACAATATTTCTAATGCTACATCCAAAATTTAAATGCATTCTCAAGGAGTGGCACCTGTGAAAGATAAAAAAATGGCTAATGTGGAAGCAGGAAATAGATATAGTAATAATAATCCCATCAAGAACTTGTCTGAAAAATGTGACTCTCAATAAACTGAATATTATTGAGGGCATTTTTCGAATGTAATTGTTTATTGTTAATCAATGATGAAAGAATATTTCACAATGGAAAGGGTGCACTTTGCACTTCGCTGAAAGTCTACTTATTTTTTCTAAAATATTTTAAATCAAAGTAGTAATATTTTAACATACAGGTAAAACCATTCAAATTGTCAAAATAAAATTCAGCTTTAATTGGAAACATTGTCAAATGAAATCATCTACAGACATTTTAAGGGATATAAATTACCAAGAAGACAATATTCTCCTTTTTTTTATAATTCCTAATTAAAAAGAACATTCATGTCTTAGACTAAAATGTTTTTTTCATGAAAATTGTTGCAAATATGAAAGAGCAGATTAGAATGAGTCAAAGGTATTTCAAACATTTTTCCATTTAAACCCAAAGGAAAATGTTTTTATAATCATTTCTCAGTTTGGTTAGTAGCACTGTTTGCTGCATGCAGTTTTGATAATGCTCATTTATGCCACCAGTATAATTACTTAAATTCTTAAAAGATGAAGTATCTACCAGAAGGTCTTGTAAGAAGTCTAACAATTTAATCTTGCATTATTTTTACCATAATCATGTCACTATGTCTTTTTTATATATTTATATATAAATATATATTGTATGTGTTTTATATGTTTATGTGGGAGGTTGGCATAATGGTTATGGTGTTTACCTTATAAACACAAAGTACAAGGTTTGATTATCACATGGGGTAACTGGCAAGGCTTAAATGGCCTACAAAGGTAGTTAGCCTAGTACTAATCTATAAACCCTTGTTCAAGTCAACAAAATGCTAAGCTTTTTTTTCAAGAATGTTCAGATATATTAACTTGCTGGGATACATGACTTGGGTTCTGCTTGTATTACTGCAGCACAGGTTAAAGCTGCATTGTCCAAGGCCAAGAATACAGCTTTCATGGGACCCGATAATATCCCTGGCTGTGTTCTACATGAACTACAAAGTGAACTGGCACCACATATGTGTGCTCTGTTCAGTCACAGCCTCACCTCAGGCTTTGTCCCTACCAAATGGCACAATGCTACAGTTTTCCCTCTCCATAAAGGGGGTGCAAATACAGATCCTGGGAATTATTGCCCCCATTAGCCTGATGTGTCTGATATGTAAAGCTATGGAGTGCATCATCTTTGGCCTGATTAACAAAGATATAGGAAATCTCCAAACTCTAGACCCCACGCAATTTGTCTTTGTGAAAGGGAGATCATGCCTACTCGACCTGGTTGACTTCTTTGAGTCAGTCACAAGGGCTGTGGATGAAGGTAAGGCAGTGCACACAGCCTACCTCAATCTGGCCAAGGCCTTTGATGCCATTCCTCACTCGGGAATTATTGATAAACTCACCAAACTAGGCATCAACCTCTATATCACTAGGTGGGTTGCAAATTGGCTCACAGATAGAACACACAGTGTGAAAGTAGTAAACTCCAAGTCAGACTGCCGACCAGTCATGAGTGGAGTCCCACAGGGATCGGTCCTGGGTCCTCTCCTGTTCGGCATCTACTTCTCAGAATCCAGGCCAACACAAAGAGACACTGCCTGACCAAGTTTGCAGATGACTGCAAGCTGGGAACCATTATTAACTCCCCAAGTGATGCAGACATCCTACAGAAAGGACGCACTGAGACCAATGACTGGTGTAGAAACCAGGCTTTAAGCTTAATGCCATAAAATATGTCGTCATCCCCTTTGGTAAAAACTCAGTTCCCACTAATTATCACATCAATGGGAGCCCAATGAACACTGAAGGTGTTATAAGAGATCTGGGGATGCAGGTTGATAGCAACCACTCCTTCGACCAGCTCATCGCCACTGTGATCAGAAAGTACTTCTATGTGGCACATCTCATTAAAAAGGGTTTTGCATCCAGGAAGAAAGAGGTCATCGTCTCTCTCTCTCTCTTCTCTTTCCTCATTAGACCAATCATTGAGTATAATGCCCCATTTGGCATGTACCTGATTAGACACCTGCAACAGCTGAAGAGGCCATCAAAGTACCTCACAAAGAGGATCCTAGGCATTAAACACATATCCTACATGGACATGCTCAAAACACTCCAGCTATTCTCTGTCTCATATTGCCTACTTAGAGGCAATCTTTGCTTGACTTACAAAGCCAGGTCTGACCCAACTATGTTAGAAATGCTACATCTAAACAAATCCCAATGTCCCCGCACCACATGCTCCAGAGACCTCAACCTCATTACCACAATCAACAGAATATGTTGGAGGGAGAGGTTCCTCACCCAGAGACTGCCCATGCTATGGAATAGACTTCCCATACATGTCAAGCAGAGTACCTCGCTGTCCCTCTTCAAGAGAAATTTTGATGAGTGGATGGGTAATAGAAAGTTCACCCTGGGGATCACTCCAGTGGCCTTACTTGATAGAGGCGCTGGGAACTAATGTTGGTTGGCACTATGTCAGGGCACTTCTATGGGCTAGGCTTGTAGAACCTATGAACCTATATAATTATCCCAGGAATTCATTAAAGTTCCTAGTTCTAACCACGTGGCTTGTGTTAAAATGGTCTTTCTCCCACCACACACCCTTTTGTGAATCAGAAACATCTTAGCCACAACAAGGGAAGACCTTATTACTGGCTAATTTGCATCCTTCTTGAATCACAGTAACTAATGAGATATGCAGATCATGACTGACCTGCACATTGTAGTATTTCCCTGCTGCTACACTGGCAGGGGCCTTCCCCCCAAGTCACTGTCTCTCTCACACACACACACACACACACATGCAAAAGAGTCCTTGTACAAGTCTCTCTGTTATCTACCCCCCTGTGGTTCCCCCACCCCTGTAATACTTTAGTGCCATTACAGCATTTGCCTATTAGGGGCAGTTGGCCAAGTTTATGTCAATCTTCTGATTACCATTACAAAGCTGGTGCTTTTACTGCACTTTATAGCATCATCCCTGGTAGTCTGCTGTATCCTTCCACCCCCCCCCCCATCTCCATACTTCCTCTGGTGCCATAACAGAACTGTAAAAAGTAAGCCCTTGAGTGGGGTATTTCCTCCCATCTGACTTACCTGTACTACAGTACGTGCTGTTATGGCACTTAAGAGAATCATTTTTGTGTCCAGTACATTTACCCACACTCTGATCTCCATTATAATTTGTTTGTGCCAGTGAGGCATTTTAATGAGTCATCCTTGGTGTCCAGTGATTTTCATCCCCCTGATTCCTGTTATGGTGTTTGTGCCATTGCAGTTCTTCACTTCATCCTTGGTGTCCAGTGGTTTCCCCCAACCCACACCATCCCATAGTAGCATTGGTGCTATTGTGGTACTTTAAAGAATACTCCCTGGTGTTTAGTACATCCCCCACCCCTCAACCCTGTAATAATGTTGGCACCATTATGGCATTTGTCTAGTGGTCCCCCCTTCCATGTTTATCTTGGACAGTTAAATATGTGCTTTTAGTCATGCTCACTACTGTGATATGATGAAGATGCCCATGCTGATCGATACAGAAGATCAATTTCTTGAATCATCCATGTTGATGCCCTGCCTGAGGTAGTTTTGGGTAGAGACCACATGGCTAATTAGTATATGCCTATTCCCCCAAAATGCTTTGTTAACATACAACATGGCCTTTGTGTTGGAGGGCAGTGCAACACCATGTAAGGGTAGTTGCTGAATTGGAGAAAACTTCCATGATGTTTAAACCTCAATATTCATGTCATGGTACCTTAAAATAATCAGCCCTGTATTTTCCTATATACTTTTTCCTGCTAACCATTCTTTAATTCACCTCTTCCCTGTTGACTCTTCATAGCATTGCTACAGTGTAGCTCAAATGCTATTTTCTGAATACTTTTGTAACAGGCTACTTTATGGTAAATTCATTTTATTTTGGTCTTTCCTGTTGCTCAAAAGCTATAGTTGAAAGCTTTACAAAGATTTGTTCATTCAGTCATTCATTCATTCATTCATTCAATAAATGCTGTTTCTGTGATGCAAATTCATTTCATTGCACTTAAGGATTTGGGTCTTATTGATATGATGTGTACGTGTGTGTGTGTGTGTGTGTGTGTGTGTGTGTGTGTGTGTGTGTGTGTGTGTGTTGCGTATTCTCAAAAGCTTGCATGGAGTGCAAGATCCGTGTAGGAGTTCAAGCAGGCAATATGTCTGCCTGCACGAGTGCTCCTGCACTAATCCTGCACGGACTAAGCCCTGGTATGCAAATCACCCCATTTGCAGGAGAAATCTATGCAAATTAGATGATTTTGTAATCCAGGAAGCTTGCAACAGTCCGTGCAGGACTAGTGCTATCTGCAGAAATGTACTCGGTTAGTAACCAAGTACATTTCTGCAAAATCCAAAACGGAGCTGTGACAGCCCCAACTAAAGGCTGCATATCATGTAGTAAGCATGCCAATGGCAAAGTATAAGGCCATTGGCATTCTGAACAAAAAAAAATACAAAAATCAACTTTTATTTTTTTTTAGCCGATCGCGGCTGTTTAAGTGTAGGGCAGCGGCACACAAACGGGATCAGGGGAGATAATAAAATAAACCTAAAATAAGCAGTCTAACTAAAATCACTATTCTGCCATGCAAGTCAATGGCAGGCAGAAGACAACCTGGCCACTGAGCAGTAGTTGCTAAGGGGAGAGACTCAGTGTGAGACATGTAACTATGCATTAGCAGGCAATCCTATGCAAATGAGGGGAAGGGTGGTGAATCCCAATTTTCCTCAGCATGTGAGTCAGGTCCCAACAGTGTAAGAGTAAGAATAGCTTGGTGCAAGCCTAGGAGTTAGGTGACATCATGGGGGGGTGGTGTCAGGCATATTGTAAGTGGATTGGAGCCCTGTGGCTCGGGATTGCTCCTAGCTTAGCACAGCTAAGTTAGGGGGTGTGTCTAAACATGCTTAGCACTCTGTACAAAGCCTAACAACGAAGGTTCAAGGAACTCAACACTAGAAGAAAGACAGCACCAAAAACTGTTCCCAGAACAAACCACGATCCACGAATATGTCACAAAGAACTTCTTTTATTGAAATACAAAACGAAGGTTGAGCGCTTTCATCTACCCAATGTAGATTTCATCAGAAAACAAAAGGATCCAAGTGCAGTGATGAAATAAATAAATTAATCCACTGGCCACAGGACAAACTAAAGTTTAATGAAGCGCTTTTCGTCCGCTTAAATAAGCAGACTTCTTCAGACAACACATTGCCATAACACTAAACTTATATAGTTACTAAACAGCTCATTAACAATCAATTATTCAATCAATCTATTAAAAACATATAAAATTTAAAGACATAAACAAAATGTGACTTGAAAATCACAATCAGACTCATCATGAGTTGAAAACTGTGAATTAAAAACTGACCACTCTAAACTAACATGTACTAAACACTAAATATTTGTTAGATATATAGACAACCATTATTAAGGTGTTGATAAGTATATAAATAAATAAAAAATAAAAGTAAATGTATATATATATATATATATATATATATATATATATATATATATATATATGTAAACAAATGAATAATGTAAAAAGAAAGTGGTGACTAACAGCACTAACCTATCAAGACTAATAACTTATCTTGACAGGTTTCTCAATTTTAATAGGCTGCTAATAGAGCAGCCCTCATTCAGTCCGGGTAATACATAAGCATTAAGCCTAATCTGCCATCTTAATTCTGACCCCTCCAAGAGTAAATGTAATGGAGCTCCTCTCTTATTTTCAGAAATCTGATCAATCACTAAAAATTTAAAGGAATGGTCATTATACATGGTAATGTGCTTAGCAAGGGCATTATCTTGTTTTTCTTTGCTAATGGTGTATTGGTGTTCATAAATTCGCTCACGTAATCTACGCTCAGTCTTTCCCACATAGAATCCTGCACATTTTTGACATTGAGCTAAATATACAGTTTAGTGTTATGGCAATGTGTTGTCTGAAGAAGTCTGCTTATTTAAGCGGACGAAAAGTGCTTCATTAAACTTTAGTTTGTCCTGTGGCCAGTGGATTAATTTATTTATTTCATCACTGCACTTGGATCCTTTCGTTTTTTGTTTTTTCCTGGTTTGTGGTCTATTTATATCAGTAGATTTCATCAGAACCTGAAATCAGAACCAGTTTTTGGTGCTGTCTTTCTTCTGTACAAAGCCTAAGCGAGTGTGTTTGCCATGTACCAGGTTTTACAGGACGAAAAAAGAGGTTAAACCAGGAAATAGCAGCAGTGTGCACATTTGAGCACTTTGTTTGTGCGGCACGCACACAGGCTTAAACAGGAAGGCAATGGGAAGAGAAAACAGGAGTAGGAAGGTAATCTAAGAGAACTAGCTTAGCTGGCAGGTGAAATGTATCAGAATCAGCCAGTTACACAGGCAGCAGACCAGCCCAGCCCAGAACACTACTATAAACTATGCAAACACCTTCCCCTCTGGTTTTTCCCACACTCTGCACTACTGGTGTAAACAAGTGGAGAACTTTAACACTCAGTACAGCAAAATGATAGGGGCTGCAATAGCTATCATACAACAACTTGTGGAAGAGGCTGAGGGTGGTGAGGATATGAATGCTGTCTACCAACCCACAGTGAGGAGATGGAGAAGAGTGTACAGACCCAGGGTAACCTACCAGGGTCTACATGAGCTGGAGATAGTGGAGCACTATTGGGTGGACA
Source organism: Protopterus annectens (assembly GCF_019279795.1). Lineage (NCBI taxonomy): Eukaryota > Metazoa > Chordata > Ceratodontiformes > Protopteridae > Protopterus > Protopterus annectens. The sequence continues at coordinate 1,929,351,178 of NC_056728.1, read as the reverse complement.
GGGATCTCCAACAACAAATTGTTGAGCTGTGCCAGCCACACCTGACACACAGAACTAACAGAGGGGAACCCATCCCAGTGGATACCAAGGTATGTGTAGGCCTAAGAATAATAGCTACAGGTACCTTCCAAAGGCCAACTGGGGATATGATGGGGATTTCACAGGCTTCAGCATCCAGGGTATTCCACCAGTTCCTGGATGCCATGTCATCATATGTTTGTGAGCATGTATATTTCCCCAACACCCGTGAGGCGTTGGCCAGCAATATACAACTGTTCCACCAAATAGCAGAATACCCTGAGGTAGCAGGTGCTATAGACTGCACGCACATATGCATCAAAGCACCACCCAGTGAGTGGGGAAGGGTCTACATCAACCGCAAAGGCTTCCCCTCCATCAATTGCCAGGTTGTGTGCGATGACCAGGGCATAATAATGAATGTGTGTGCTGGCTGCTCTGGAAGCTATCACGATTCCCAAATCTGGCATCTGATGCAGCTGTACCAGAGATTTGCCAATGGGGACATCCCTCACAGTCACCTAGTGGGGGATGCTGGATACGCACTGGAGCCATGGCTGATGACACCCATCAGAAATGCACACACACCCAAACAAGAACTCCATAATGAGACACAAGCACAGACCAGAATTATAGTAGAGCATGTGTTTGGGATGCTCAAGTCACGGTTCCGGTGCCTGGACACATCCGGTGGAGCCTTGCAGTACTCACGAGCTACATGTCCCCAAATTGTCCTTGTATCTGCCATGCTACACAATATCATCCTGTGAAAACAGATGCAGCAAGAACAGCACCGGGCAGGGCCACACAGCCCCCCACCATTGCCAAGGCATGCACAGGCACAGAGTGACTTGGAGGAGGAACAACCTGAGCCTGCCCTATTAGGCAGAGGGAGGTGTGCCCAGTATGCCCTGGCCTTGGGAAAGAGGCAGTGGATAGTACATATACTGACACAAGAGGGACCTAGGGGAATAACACCTCTCACTGACTCTCACATACAGTAAAAGGGGTTGCCAAACATTACACTACCTGTACCTAACCATGTGTAGGGAGTGTACTATGTGCATCCAACATAGGCAGCCCCGCAGCACCACCCTCAGTACTTGGACACCCACAAGGCAAGTGACTCACACATGCCAGTCGGGGGTGGGGTTCACATACCCAACAACAGTCACAGCCAGTAGGACAGGTGTAGACAAACACAAACAAAGGCGGTGCTATAGCCTCTGAATGAGGCCTATGGGTAAACTCCTCCCCAGGCCAACACAGACAGACTACAGCAGGCCAGGCAGTGGGATGTCAGTTCTGAAGGGAAGGAAGTCAAAAACTAATATGTAAATAATTAAAAGCTAAGATCTGTAGTACACTGGTATGCCTCTAGTCAACACGATAGGTAAGACAACAGACTGCAATGGAGTACCCGACATACTAGTACAGTCCAAGAAAATGTGTACAAGTGTCAAGTGTGCCCCCCATCCTATGTAGAAATATAGTAACAGTCAGGTGTGCCCCCTCATAATCCTGTGTAGAAATGTAGAAATAGTCAGGTGTGCCCCCTCCATCCTACATAGAAATGTAGTAACAGTCAGGTGTGTTCCATCCAATCATGTGCAGAAATGTAGAAATAGTCAGGTGTGCCCCCCCCATCCTATGTAGAAATATAGTAACAATTGGGTGTGCCCCTCCTCCACAATCCTGTGTAGAAATGTAGAAATAGTCAGGTGTGCCCCCCCCCCATCCTACATAGAAATGCAGAAATGTAGAAATGCAGACATGTAGTAACAGTCCATGCCAAATGATCAATGGATACCCTGTAGAGACAGCATGCTACATGTAGGTGTACAACACAAAGGTCAGCACTGCAGTACAAACGACCTGGACTCGATCAACACATTCAATACAGACGGCCATACTGGGCATGCCCACACACACAGAGAAATGAAGGCAATGTCAGTCAACAACATTCTGAAAGGTCATACTGGGCATGCTCAACACATGCAGGCCATGTCTGCAAACACCAGTGGACCAGACATATCTGGCAGCCGCAGATGTTAGTGCAGACACTCTTCAGTATGCACCACTCATGCTTTGCCCACACAGTGGATAGGAATACAGGCATATTTGTAAGGATAACACACTATAATAAGCCAAAGGTAAACATACATAGATGTGTGGAAGAGGGTGACTGTGACAAGGAGCCATTCAGGACTGTCCCACCCAGCACACAGGCAAAGGCCATAACCACGTGAGGGCCAGAAGTCACTCACAGCAGATACTAGCCGCCAGTGTCTGTCAGCATTACAGAGTATGTAGTGCAAGTGCCAGCTGTGCAACATGACTATCCAAGGAAGTAGTGATCTAGCAGCTGTATACACGTACCTGTGAAATATGACCCAGGTTGTTCCAGCATGTGGCATGTCAACCCCTAGATAAATGGGTTATGGCTCATGCACACACACTGCCCTCCCCATAGCCCCACTATGACAAGCCTGCTGAGGTCATCCACTGTGAAATACACCTTTGGGAGAACTGCACCCCAGTAATCTCTATGGTGTGTCCCATAACTGCACACTGCTGTAGTATGATAAACTAGTTAGGTAGGAGTTCTAACCAAAGTCTTGGCAACCTTGTTTGTGTCTGACTCTGTCTGTGCAGAGAGCCATGTTTTTTAGGGTAGTCACACTCCCTACAATTGAAATGCTCTACTTTGCTAAGGCCACTGATGTTATCCACCTAGAAATACATCCCTGGGAAGGCTGTATCTCAATGATCTCTGTAGCATGTGCCATAACTGTGTACTACTGTAGTGGGATAAACTAGTTAAGTAGGAGTTCTAACCCCAGCCTTGGAAACTGTGTGTGCATTTGTTCTGTGTGTCTGACTCTATCTGTGTAGAAGGCAATACTTTGTAGGGTAGGCACACTCTAAATGCTCTACTTTGGTAAGGCTGCTGATGTCATCCACCTAGAAATACATCTCTGGGAAGGTTATGACCCAGTAATCTCTGCTGTGCATTCTGTAACTGTGCACTGCTGCTGTGTGATAAACTATTGAGGTAGGAGTTCTAACCCCAGCCTTTGTAAGTTTGTGTGTGTGTCTGTCTGTGTAAAAAGTAACCATTTTAGGGTAGTCACACCCCCTATAATTTAAATGCTCTACTTTGGTAAGGCTGCTGATGCCATCCACCTAGAAATACACCTCTGGGAAGATTACAGCCCAGCAGTCTCCATAACACATCATGTAACTGTGTACTGCTGTAGTGTGATAATGTAGTTCGGTAGGTGTTCTAATCCCAGACATGACAAGTGTGTGTGTCCGTCTGACTCTGTTGGTATAAGGAGCAATAGTTTTTAGGGTAGTCACACTCCCTACAAGTCAAATGCTGAACTTTGGCAAGGCTGCTAATGTCATCCACCCAGAAATACACCTCTGGGAAGGCTGCATCTCAATAATCTCCGTAGAGCATGCCATAACTGCGTACTACTGCAGTGTGATATAGAATTCTGGTAGGGTTTTATTCCCACCCATGGCAGTTCTGGATGTTTTGTGTGTTTCAATGTCTGTGTAAGGATCAATGCATTAGAGGCTACTCACACTCAGTACATTACAAATGCCCTACTTTGCCAATCCTGCTGATGTCATTCATTGTGAAATACACCTTTGGGAAATGAGTTATCCAGTAATCCCATGGTGCGTCCTATAACAGCTCCATGCTGTAGTGTGATATAGACCTCTGTTAAGGGCTCTATACCTACTCAAATCAGCTGTGGATGCTTTGTTTGTGTTCCAATGTCTGTGTAGGTAGCAATGCATTTTAGGCTAGTCACACTCAAAAGCCCTACTTTGGCAATCCTGCTGATGTCAGCCAATGTGATATACACCTTTGGGGAAGGAATTATCCACTAAGCCTGTGTAGTGTGATAGAGAGTCTGTTAGGGGTTCTATACCCACACATGTCAGTTGTGGATGTTTTGTGTGTGTTCCAATGTCTGTGTAGGGAGCAATGCATTTTAGGCTAGTCACACTCAGTACATGTCAAATGCCCTACTTTGGCTATCCTGCTGATGCCAGCCAATGTGATATACATCTTTGGGGAAGGAGTACTCCAATAATCTCCATGGTGTGTGCTATTCCTGTGTAGTGCTGTAGTGTAATAAACTAGTTAGGTAGGGATTGTACTCCCAACCATGACAGAGGTGTGTGTGTGTGTGTGTGTGTGTGTGTGTGTGTGTGTGTGTGTGTGGTTTGTAACTCGTATCCTGTGTGGTGGTGGGTATGAGTGTGTGACACCTGGGCCCAATGTGAAGCGGGTTTTGCAAATTTCTTATATGGTGGTCCTTGTATATATCACAATATCCACTGTACAGAGATAACAGGTGTGAAATAGCTGAGAGGCTGGGGTGCAAATCCATACCCATACATGTGACATCAAGGCCAGGCAATCACAGTTAGCAACCCCAGTATTACCCAGAGAACACTCTCAACCCATGTCTCATACACACACACACACATGCCGAGGCAACAGCCAATATGTGTGGAGTACACTGCATATTGGCAACTGATAGTAACTATGGATTGAATGCAGTGGCCTACAGAGGGCATAGCATCCTGTCCATTTATTCAATAGGCACATACATGCAGACAGTACACCTTCCCCATCTTCCCGACTGGACACCTGCAACACTTGGGGTGCCATTACATGTGACCCACAAAGGACATACCATGCCTGAAAACATGTCCTGTAGAACAGATGCCACTGACACCAGGGAATGTCATTATCATGCTATCAATGTAGGTGCACAGTAAACCTGCTGTCCATTATCAGTTCCTGCCACAGGTGGCTAAAACTGGCACATCAGATGATAATCTGTGCACACAACATGGGCCCGACACCCCAGGTACAGTTTCACATGTCACTGTATATGCATGTGGGAGGTGTGCACATCCCAGATACTGTCCATGTCATGGACTAAGGAACACATACATGGCAAGCAATGCACAGCATTGGCCACACGCAATAGTCACCCAGGTGACTGGATGGTGGAAACAATACCCACCTGTGTGGGCAAAGGCAGAAACCACAGCCCTAAGCCACAATGCAGACTATTGTCATGTGGCCTGATGCCAAGTTATACCCATGACCTAGCCTTGTATAGCTGTCTGGTACAGTCAACTACCACATACCTGTGCATAAATACATCCATGCATGTCAGTACTGGCACCCTGTGTGTTTGTGTGTGTATTGTATGATGCATATGATCACATCCACACTCACTACAACTGCCAGTGGCATACTGAAGCATGCTATCTGATGCCAGACACCTCCCCATACCTTTTGCCCATATAACCTCCGTATGACCCTTGTGGTGCATGTGATACCTGCGTAGTAATGTGTTGTGGCAATCTCACTAGTGATGAGCTGTATCCTTGGCCCTGCCAAGTGTGCCAATATGTGTGTGTCTCTGTGAGAGTGTTGCTGTGTTGACGCTGGCACCTGTTCATGTGGACAGGCACGTGTACTTCACCTTTTGTATAGCTACCATATCCCTGTTGCAGACGTAACTCACCATCACATATATGTTCTGAGGACTCCACAACAGTTAACCTATGTGCTACATCCAATAATTGCATAGGACTGTGATAGCACTACATAGTCGTCAGGGGTTTGGTACCCTGTGCTGGTAGGTGTGTGACACAAACATGCTTAGGTTTTACTCTCCCACCCCTCCCTGACTTGTCAATGCCTCTATCTGCCTCTGTCACTCCTCACTGGTGGATGTGGAGACCTACACCTGCTTTTCTTAGGCAGCAGCATGTACATTTTAAGTGATGCTTATGATCAGTTGATGGCCTTTGCATGAATTGCAGCCCTCTTCTAGCTGATTGCATGTGGAACAGCTGTGGTAACATTCTCATAGCCAATTGCATGGAAACACACTCCAATATCTAGGAACATCATGTTGGTGTTGGGCCTTTTCATTCACTGTGAGCAGGAACTAGATCTGTTGTTTGGCAAACAGCATCTCAGATGGATTGGGGATTTACCTCTAACAACATACACTATGGAAACAGAACAACACACAGGAGGGGGATGTGCCTGACCTGATTACAGACTGTAAGTGCTGCCATACTGCATTTGGAGTAATGTTGGTTTAACAGTGTGTGGGTGGATATGGCTGTCCTACATGTTTTATTACCTGTCATGTCAGTTCTATGTTTATGAGGAATCATCATCTGTTGGGTCATCTGCAGACTGGGCAGTGTGTTGTGCCTCTGGTTTCATGTGTTACCCAGAGAGCATCTATCTGAGAACTGCAGAAGGTAGTGTGAGGATTGCAGTCTGTAGATGGTGAAAGCCATAACAGTTGTTGACCTCATATCACTCATAGGACATATGTTGCAACAAACCCTGTTACAACAGTAAATGTATGAGGTTATCACAGCAACATGTCCATATCAGCCCTGTGTATGTGCTTCCAGCCACAACTTTATCAACCTTTGTACATATGTTGTGCATTAAGGGGTGCATATGTGCTGTACACCATCATTAGTGTCATCATATCTGATAACAAGCCAGTGAGATATCAGACTGCTACACATGTTATGTACAGTAGGGGTTATATCTGATTGCATGACCTGGACATTCTGTGGTTGTTTGTACAGTACTGAGGTCTGTTTACTTTTGGTGAATGCTGACAGTGTGTGTATTGTTAATATGTACCTTGGCCTGTGTACAGACTGTGGTAGATGTCATCGTCCTAGGTCCAGTCCTATCTGATGTTACATGCTACTCCACTGTATGTTACCATATTGGCTTATATGTTTGTAGGGCCATACACACACATGTCCCATACCACAGACATGCATCAGACCACACTGTGTAGCAGCCCATTACATGTAGGGTTAGTGTGTGAGTGGCACATATGAGGATGGTGTTGAACAGATAGTCCATATACTGTAATAGTATGCTAGCTTACCATATGTGGCTGTGGCAGTGTTCACATTGGTTGTGGTTATGCACTTTCACACAGGTGTATCTTAACCTGTGCTAGGGCATGCCTGTATAGCCTGCTATATATGCAGGTACATGTGCATTCCCCCATAGGAGATGTAGGCCAGTGTTGAGCCAGTCTGCCTGTAGCCTGCACAGTGCTTTGTTACATGCCTAGCAGCTTAGTGTACTTATCCAGTGAGGTGTCATGTCCAGATACCTTCCAGATGTACTGCTGTTGGGCCTCCCTTAACAGTCATGTATGTCAGACAGAGCGGTGGGATGCTGTAATGATATATGTCAATATCTAGTGGGTAGTATGTGGCCATGGCACCTCTGTATCAGCAGTTATTATGTGGCAGGACAGACAGAGGTGTGTGAATGCATAACCTATGGGGGCCAATGTATACCATTCGTTATGTGTTATACCCATCTACATGGCTGTTAACATCCATATTGTCAGGCTTGGTCCACATGTTCTGCACTAAGGGGTTCTGTGTATACCTCTGGACTGTACAGAGTGTGTCAGAATGTCCACATCTATTGGCCAATATCTCTGCTGTAGTCCACAGGAGCATTATGTGCTTGCAGCGGTACTGTACTATGATATCCTTAGGATGTCTGTCAGTAACCAATGGCACATGTGAAAAGCAGATGTGATCTCCAACACATACCATGTCTGTGAAGACAATCCCTATTAAAGTATCAATAGTCTGCTAATGTACCTCCTATACATGCCTGACATCCCCTTGCACTACGAAGGTGGGACTATAGGGGCTGAGGTAGGGCTACACCCCATGCTCAGGACATATGGTGAATATATATGTGCATATGGTTATCCAGATATCTATATAGATAATTACACATGTACATATTGATGCATATAGATGGGTGTGTATATGTACATAGATATGCATATACACACCCAGATATATACATATACAGAGCAGTATATCTCTACATATATACAGACAGAGATACATATGCACATATACTTGTACCATGCTGCCATGCCTGCCAGTAGTCCACTGCTGTTGTATCCCCCAAACATACGGTGGGGCTGGGGCCATATATGTGTGGGCTTCACCTACACAATACATGTGTGCCCATATGCACTCCAGAGGCTAGTGTATATAACAGTGGTATCTGGCCCTGTATTATTGAGTCTGGGGGGATGCACCATACATAACCTAGGCTGTTACAACATGTGGGGGTATCAGGGGTGAGCTGCCTTAAGGTATCTGTATGTACAGTACCATACATGTCACCTACCTTGACATTACTTCCATAAAGTGGGTCTGCCTACTGACATACAGGTGTTCTGTTTGCCAGTGTGCCTGTGATGGTTTCAGTTATGCCTTGTTATGTAACAGTTACATCCAATTTGGTCAACTGAAGTCTTTACCACCTAGCAATTGTGTACAGAGTGTAGATAGAGGCTGCTGGACTATACACCTGCATCACTTACTGTTGATTGTGTGGTATCCTGTGGCCCAGTCTGTCTTTACTAATGTATGATTTGAAGGGCTTGGCCTGGACAGCAACAGTTGTGGACCTTTCCAGACTACTGTATTAGCATAACTGTTTCACAGTTGCATTACCCTGTTGATATGGATGTCAATGTCTGAACAGCTATATGACATGACATGTAATTCTGTGATAGTACACAAATAAATGTATTCCATTTCTGCAAACCTGTGTGTGGTGTTTACCTATGACCTCTCTGTGGGTTTTTGTTGCAGGCAACGAATGTCATTTGTATGGGTGGGTCATCCTGTGCCCAGTTGCTAGGGTGATAACTGTAGGCATAGTGGCTGTATCATATTGTGTGCACCGACTACATAAGTATCTTACTGTACATATCTCTGGGTGTGTATATGTAGTCACATGTATCTCTCTCTCTCTCTCTCTATATATATATATATATATATATATATATATATATGTATATCTGTATCTGCATATATGTGACTGTGTATATGTACTCTGGGGATGTTGATAGCTTCCACATTTTACATATCCTACGTGAGCCAGACTGTACTGCATGATATGTTATGAATACCAGCCTGACATCATACAGGTGGGATGTAGTACTGTTAACATCATGTGCCCATGTCGTATCAGGTCCTGGTTATGGGATCTGCAATACTTGGTAGTGTATTGCAGGGTGGACGTGTTTGGCTGTGGGGGGTGTATGCCAATTCGTACAAGACGTATATTGTTTGGGGCCTGTCAAGCCCATTAACGGTGCATGGGGACATATATGTTTCTGTTAATATACCATTGCTATCTACAGATGTATGGCCATATATATCTATATAGGTATATATATTTGCTTACATATTTATAACTATGTCTGTATATACCTACAGAGATATATAGTTGCATACATATATGTAACTTGCTGTGCATATGTAGACATATAGGTGTTGACATATATATATGTAGATGTAGGCATTTGCATGTATATATGTTCATCTATATTTATATAAATGTATATATTTCTAAATATCTATATATATATATATATATATATATATATATATAGATATATATATACATATATATATATATATATATATATATATATATATATATATACATATATATATATATATATATATATATATATATATATATATGTATGTATAGAGAGAGTGAGAGAGAGAGATTCACTTCAGAAGCTTGAAATACTGAAATCTCGAATTTCAGTATCACGAGCCCAAGAAGCTGAATCCAAATAATAGCGAAAGTTTAGAAGCACGAAATTCAAAACCTCGAATACCGGAGGTTTTGAATTACGTGCTTCTAAAGTGCCGCTATGGTCATGTATTCAGGTAAGTGTGTGTGTGTTAAGTGGTTTGGGTAGGGGCTGTGGTGTGCGTCAGTATGTTTTGTTGCTGTGATGTGTATGTGCGAAGAGAAAGTAGCTTGTGTGGTGGTGTTTTGTGTGTGTTTGTATGTAGTGCAACCTCGGAGTGAGAATATTTAAGTAGGGGTGTGTGGGGGGAGCTAGGGGGCTTGCCCCCCTGCTTTCATGTAGTAGAGTGATTGTGTGTCTGTGTGGTGGATGGTGTGTGTGTGTGTGTATGTAGTAAAACCATGAAATTCAAAATCTCCGGTATTCGAGGTTTTGAATTTAGCTGTTTTTAGTTTTCGTTGTTTTGTGGATTCAGCTTCTTGGCTCGAGATACTGAAATTCGAGATTTCAGTATTTCAAGCTTCTGAAGTGAATATATATATATATATATATATATATATATATATATATATATATATGGGTTCCTATCAGTTCACCGACAGTTCAGAACATCGACACTCACATCTTCGACACCAAATCATCGACTGTTCATAACATCGACATTTCAGGTAAGCGATCTTCCCCCTTGCAGGATCCATGGTAGCACTTGTTTCTCTGTTACGAAGTTAAGGACAACGCTGTCAGGGTAAATTGTAAAGAGTCACGTAAACCTTATGCGTTGTAACAGAGAAACAAGTGCTACCATGGGTCCTGCAAGGGGGAAGATCGCTTACCTGAAATGTCGATGTTATGAACAGTCGATGATTTGGTGTCGAAGATGTGAGTGTCGATGTTCTGAACTGTCGGTGAACTGATAGATATATATATATATATATATATATATATATATATATATATATATATATATATATAATATATATTTACATATATATAGATATGTTGTATCTGTTTACATATTAATATATTTAAACACACATACATCTAGATGTTAATATGCATTCTCTGTACTGTTGCATGACTGGGCTGGATGTTATGTTTCTGAAAACATCAGCTTTATGTATATCTGGCAAGGCTTAGTGGTAAATCCCTTTGTGTATGGTGTGCAGGGTACTGGGTTCGAGCCTTGCCGAGGCTGTTTATTTTGTTGCTGGACATAACACAGGTCATTGGATACAGCATGATTAAGGCACTTTAAAGCAGTTGTAAGCGGGTTTGCACAGGTTTGCACAGAGGCAAGCACTGCTAACTTCCGGTTACAGTTTCTTACATTCAGCTTCTAAATTGCTTAATCTGTGTAGGCATAGCTAACCCCCATGCAAACAGGCTTAAATCTGCATACTGCTGCTTAAAAGTGCTTACTCCCACTTACCCCCATGCTAATTTCTTTAAAAGAAAAGAAACAGGGGTTGATACGAAAGTGGTGGAAAAATGGGCACAAAGAGGGAAAAGCAGTCGGGAAAATAGCCAGGAATGTGCAGAAAGGGTGTAGGGAAGGTCCATAGATGCCCATTTCTTATACAGCAACAGCTGTGCATATACACTGAATTTGGAGGTAGATTTGGACACTCAAACCCTTGGGTTGGGGTGAGGACAACAATAATTCATTGTGATGCCAATTAGACCGAATTACATGTGCCCAGTGGGCACGTGCTAAATGGACAGCTATGTATGGGGCATGATTTTTTTGTGGGAACAGATTGCCCTTTTTTGTTTTTCAGGTGAGAGTGGGATGTTGGGGAGGGGTAGTAGGTATATTTGGGGAGGTAGGTTGGGTAGGTTGACAGACAAGACAAACAAGATGCATACAGGGGCGGTATATGACACATGTGGGGGGTAAACACCTTGGATGGGGAGGGGTGTTTGTATGTCGCAAGCCCATGATCCCCCAAATGGAAACAGTGGGACTGAGGTCCCCACCCATGGGCAGTCACCACTGCACCTTCATGGCCCCAAAGGTGGCTGTGCTGGGGGCTGGGTATGAGGGGCAGGCTCTCCATCTAATTGCACACATGGCCCTCAACCTGGTATAGCTGGTCTCGGATCTCCTTGTCAAGCTTGCTATGCACCACGGCCCCAACATGACGGTGGGTGACAGATACCACTCCGCGTCCACTCCCAGGGGGGCAGAGCCCCAGCCCCTGTGGCAGTTTCATCCAACGGTGGTGCAGGGTCAGTGGAAGAGGAGGTCCCTGGCTGGGCCCCAGATGTACTAGTGCCCGGGTGGGACAGGTGGATCCGCTGGGAGTTTTAAGACAGATATCAGTTAGTTATAGTCAACAGCATTCAGGATTAGTTATAACAGCATGCATAGGTATTCCCATTAACCCAAGACACCAGAGTTACAAAAGTTGCAGAGTGAGCAGAACACATGCATATATAGGACAACAGTGGCCATTACAACAGCATGCAGGTGTCATTGATGGCAACAGGCCACCAATATGGGAGTATTTTAACATGGCACATGCATAGAACCAAATGTGAATATTTATAAACCAATAGGACATATGTCCCAACAAAAGTTTGGAGTGTACACATGCCCATTGAAGTTTGTATTTTGTTATTGCTCCACATATGGTGGGGGTGAGAGAGAGGTCAATTAACAACTAATATATCCCTGTAGTTTTCACAACTTTCTTAGTCACTGCAGTGATCTGTCCCTTACATGTATTATTACACTACCCAATGTCCTTACTTTGTATTTTGGTATGTCTGCAGATTATTATCTACGTGGACTGTGTCCTCCATGTAGTCTACACCTCTTACCTGTTATAGCTTCTGAGGATATCATTGTTAACACTACCTGACAATTTCTACACATACTCCCAGATTCCATGCTTGTAGACAAGTATATTAGTGAACTGTGTTGTAACTACAGTGTAAGCTTCTTACCTGTTATAGCTGTGGAAAAAAATCTTTGTTAACACTACCTGACAGATTATACACATACTCTCAGATTTCATGCTTGTAGACAAGTATATGAGTGAACTGTGTTGTAACTACAGTCTACACCTCTTATTTGTTATAGCTGTGGAGAAAATCTTTGTTAACACTACTGGACAATTCCTACACATACTCCCAGTTTCCATGTTGATGTTATAAACATACCTAACAATCTGTTATTGCACACACTCTGGTCATGGCTTGACAGGATGCAGGTGTTAATGGGACTTATTTTGAGAATTGCTGTCATACACTTTGGATGAGATGCTACTATGACAGGTTTGTTTTCATATACATTCTCTGACTATGTACAGGTCTGACTATCAGTTATATGTCAGAAAAAGCTGCCTACATTTCTTGGATAATCACACTGATTTGTCAGGGGAACAGGTTATGGGGCAGCAAATTTGGGCCATTTATCTGGACATGTTGGACAGGTCAGAACAGTCGAGGGGTATGACTATGTATGCAGCTTACTACCTGAACATTCTGCCACAGTCTGTACAGATGATGGTTATGATTATAGCTTACTATTTGAACATTCTAACAAATTCCGTACAGTTGTTGGGTCTAATTATGCATACAGCTTTCTATCTGAACATTCTCACAAACTCTGTACAGTTGCGGGGTATGATTATGCATACAACGTACTGCCACTCCCGGGATTCAAACCCCTGCTGTGTGTGGTAAAAATGTTACAGTTGATATTACAGTACACTGTGCTATCAGGGAACTGGTGGGAAGCATTTCAATGTTTTCTGTCTAAGTCTCTCTCAATTGTACAATATGACTGACCTCTTTGGACTTCCAACATTGTTATACTGAACTTCCTACACATTTTATCTGCGTTCAACAGTGTGGGTAACACTGCTTAATACAACAGTACTATTTACAGAATGCAACACTACAACATATGAAAGCATAATGTACACAAGCACTCCAGGGGTTATACTTTTATTCACAAGTTATTACACCTTTATTTACACACAACCTATATGACAGTTTCCTGCTATAGTGTCTAGTTTATTCAGTACATCCAATACACAATACATTTTTATACTGGTACAACCCTTTCTAGAACTGTTATATTTATTTGTTATGACAGTGCATGTAAGATTATTACTAACCTGCCTCATGACACAGCCTTTGCAGCCTAGCAGCATGGGCTTGCTGGTTTGCAGCCTGCTCATCTGCAGCTGTTGGGGAAATACAGAGTTATTTAGCCATTACCTATTCATAGTATACACAAGCTAGGCAATCATTATCTATGTAGTAGAATGAGTACTTACTCAGTGCTGGGGCATCGGCCATCTGCCTTGATTCTTGGATCCACTGCTCCAGGAGATCTCCCCTCTGCTACTTCAGGTCAGCATGGTGATGTCTGACCTGCTCACTGGTTAGGTCATGGGCGAGACTGTCCCAGGCCTCCACTTTATGCTGAGAGCTCTGGTACTGGCCCTGAAGTAGTCTCTGCTCATGGTGTTTTACCAGGAGCCACATCATGTATCTAGACTCCTGGATGCCCCAGCACTGCACTCTAAAATCGAGTGCCTTCCCCAACTCCAGCCATTCTGCCTACAGTAGGGAGCTGCAACCAGTTATGGGAAGTATTCACGCCTGTGGGGATTAAATATGCCTGATTTCCTGCACTTTTCCATGATTGGATGGTTTTGAAAAGGCTAAGCTATGGGCATACCTGCTTACCTAATGTTGACATTGCTTACCGGGATATACCACTGGGCAGATTGAGTTAGCCAGCCTACACATTGCTTACACTAACTAAGCTGAGCTGTGCAATGCTTAGCATTGCTTAATATTTAATTTGCATTATATTTACCTTTTGGCATTGATTTATTATCCATTACATGATATATATATATATATATGTCTGGTATCCGTGATTCATGTGTACATACACTATATGGGGTCTGGGGGACTTCAACACTTTATTACAATAACACCTCACATTTGGCCTTACTGCAGTACTCCAGTTCACATATTTATGTTATGTAGCAGGTTATACAACATCACACTGCACATAGATTCCTTTCACATGTTCAGTTTGATTTTCCTATGGTGAGGGTTTGTTTGTTGAAACCTCAAGCTTATGTACTGCTATGATGGCTTAGTGGTTAACAATTGTGAGTGTAGTATACAGGTTCTTGGGTTCAAGGCTTCAAAGGGCTGTTTATTTTGTTGCTGGGCAGAACACAGGCCACTGGATACAAAATGATTAAGGCATTTTAAAGCAGTTGTAAGTGGGGTTGCACAGGTTTGTGAGGAGGTAAGCACTGCTAATTTCCCATTACAGTTTCTTATATTCAGTTAGCTTCTAAATTGCTTACTCTAAGTAGGCAGTGCTTACCCCCAAGCAAACATACTTAAACACGCTTACTAGTGCTTACATATGCTTACTACTGCTTATTTGTGCTTAGACCTGCTTACTAGTGCCTTATTCATTATGACACTGACACTTCACTTGTGCATTTCCTGCAGTACTCCAGTTCATAAATATATGTTATTTAGTGGGTTTTGCAACAAAAATGTTGGTTATAACATGCTTTGCCATGTAAAATAAACTGAGCTGCAGTGGTACTTGAACTGAGAATACCTGCTCATTAAGCAAATGCTCTGCCCAATACACTATTGCTGTGCTGCTTCATTTGCATATATCTTCCTTGTTATCCTCTTCAGCCTTTTAAGCTGCTTTAACCATAGCTAAGCGATGGGCACACCCGTGCACCTATGGTTAGCTGTACTCGGATTTTTAAAAAAAATCTAAAAGGGTTTCTTCATTTAATTTATATGTACTGTTGCTGTTCTACACATGGGGTACTGTTGGTAGGGATATGTGGACACCTATGAGTGGTCTCGCTCATTACTTACCACTTTCTGCTGTTCTACATTGCAGGGGCATGTTTATTCTGAGAGCTCTGCTCTCAGACACACCGTCTGCACTTGTACACGCTCCTTGTAAGCCTAGGAGCTCGGGCAGCTCACCTTATTAATATGCATGGTGCGCTGCCGACTTGCTCCTAAATGGGTGCTTCCATGCAGGACTAAGCTAGTCCTGCACGGAGGTTTACTAAATCCGTGTGTGTGTGTGTGTGTGTGTGTGTGTGTGTGCGTGTGTGTGTGTGTGTGTGTGTGTGTGTGCGTGTCTGGCTATATATATATATATATATATATATATATATATATATATATATATATATATATATATATATATATTTATATATATATATAGAGAGAGAGAAAGATAGACACTCAGTTATGTATTAATTAATACATTTATTTATCCTTGTTGACCTGGAAAGATCTGACTTGGCAAAGACTATTTTCAGTGTAGGCTGGTGGATAAAAACTCCAGAAGACACATTTAAGATATTCATGGCAAAACAACTTTTTTACAAAAATATAGACACCCAGTGATTTGTATATTGGCTTTAAGTTATAGTCACTGTCAATGTGACACCCTGACCCCATGTACAAAATGTCAAAAAAGGGATTGTTTTTAATGCCATTTATATAGATAGTTCCTTAAGAAATCTAAATATAAACAGATACTTGTTCTATCAATCACTGAGACCTTTTTAAAACTAGCTGTGCATCTCAAATCTCTGACAAATTCTGGTACCCCTGGTTTGTAAGCAAGGGCTTGGAAGATGAAGCATTTACAAGCAGGGCCTGGGAGATGATCCTGCTGCCAGTGTCCATTAGAGAGATAGGTGCAAAACCAGGGTAAAATTCTGGTTTTCAAAGTTACACTTGAATTGGGTTAGGGAGGAACTCTGCTTTACACAGATGTGGAGCCTGTTCCAGAGAAGTGGTAGCCTCCAGAATGCATACTTGTCTCTCCAGCATGTCCTATTTATATCACAGTCAAGGTTTACGTCTTTAGAATGGGTAATTCTGGTGCTGTTTGTTTTGCAGGTATGAAGGTGGTTCAACAGAATGGAGTCCAAAAATGTCTTGTAAACCAGGCATAGATCTCCCTTCAACAGCCTGTAGGAGACAAAAACAATGGATCAAGCTTTGAGGTGGTATGCATAGGACATGTTATTTATACCCTGCATTCTTTTTGTGGGTAACCTCTGTGGATGTTACAATTGTTGGATGTGCCTGGTTACGTATACACCAAAGAGAGCACTGTACTCAGTGATAGGTCTCATGAGTGTTATAAGCAGTATAATAATTAGCTCCTTGGGACTTGATGCCACGCCTTACTATTGTGAAACATAGAATGATCTCCTCACTACTGTAGACATATGATGTGTCCCCATGATCCTAACTACTGGGTTGTTTCATAGGGGTGTGTTGTCAATATAGTAGCTACCAGGGAAACTCAACTTCCTGAAAGATATTATTATCCATTTCTTTGCATTTAGTTTCAGTCCATGACTCTGACACCAGTTATTTGTCTGTTTCAGCCCTTCTTGGAGAACACCAATGTTGGCGAGGGATTCTACGACAGCTCCTAATTTGTAGTCTTCTGCAAATTTGGACAACCACAGTTCCTGGTATACCCATTCAAGTTCCCTTGGAGTTTGCCTTGACTTTAGAAAAGTAGTTGCTTGAAATCTTATGTTATACCAACACATACTCAATAATATGAATAGAACTCTCTTGGTCTCTCTCTCTCTCTCTCTCTCTCTCCCTCTCTGTAGAGATAGATAGATATATGTGTGTGGGGTGGTATATGAGTTTTGTCTCCATTCATGAGGTACAACGGGGATTTCCTGTTGTAATACATATAAAAAAAAACTACTATTTATATGCACTGAAAGTGATTTTCAACGATTCTTACTTTGCATAAACAGAACAAACTGAAATTACCTTTGTTGATTTGTAGTGATTCCCTGTTTTCCTGTTCTACAGCTAGATCAATGTTTTGCCTCATGGTCAAAATGTGAAGATGAGAGTTCAGCGCTTTCGATGCCTTGACACTAGTTTATTTCCTTCAGTGCAGCTATCGGAGTTTCTACTTTAATATGCAATGGCAGTTTCATGAATCTTTAGACAATATCAACTTATATCCATTAAGTATGAACAAATGTTTATATCTCAGTAAGCATGAGTGCTACTAGAAAAGTCAAAATAGAAAACTGTTAAGAGCAAATGATTCTATAGAGTGGCAGCATTTTTTAGATTCTAAGTGTTAAACTGAATTTATTAAAACATGATAAGCAATAAAGTTTTTTTTTGTAATTTTTGTAAACAATTTCCACTACCTCAGTATCATTTCATGCAACATACATACATTCAGCAGCATTTTACTCATCAAACGCTGAGATTGCATTTGTCACTAAGCTATTCTATCTAATTTGCTTGGTTACTGGGATAATTTAGACAAATATGAAAATTACGAGAATATAAATACATAGTATATGAAAAGCATTTAATATCACTTTAGCTGAACTAGAGAGAGGCCAGTTTTCAACACAACTTCTTGCAGTCATATAAGCTTCAAGATAAAACTTTCTGTAGTATACATGCAGTATGATTCTAAAATTATCATTGTAAATATGAGCAGACAGTTGTAGATGTCACTAGAATAGTCATGAAGAAATACCTGTGGGCATCATTTCTTCTTTTGGCTTATCCCAGTTAGGGGTTGCCACAGCGGATCACCTGTCTACTCATGATTGGCAGTGGAGTTTTACGGTGTTGAGTTGTCAGCCTGGTGCCCAACCTTCTACAGAAGGCACACACATGCACGGACTCACACCTAGGGCCAATTTAGACTGTCCAATCCACCTACAGCATGTCTTTGGGATGAAACCAGAGCACCCAGAGGAAACCCACGTGACCACAGGGAGGACAGGCAGACTCCACACAGAAGGCACCCCATCTAAAGATTGAACCAGAGAACCTCTTGCTATGAGGCAGCAATGCTAACCGCTGCACCACCGTGGCTGCCCACCTGTGGGCATCATTACTAAAGAGAAAATATGTATTTCAGACTAAGTTGATGTACACGTCAAAGTTTAAGTTGTTGCCTTTGGTTGTCCTTAGATCTTTAAAGATTGTCTAATTTTTATAACGTGACTATTTTGTAATCTTTGTCAAGTCTTATGATATTACAATTTTTGATATCAAGATGAGGTCATTGCTACTGCAAAAATTATTTTCACAGAACATTTAGAAAAACTTTAACATCTTAAATTAAAGAAATATGAAATCTCACGTTACTTAAACCAGCATATTTTTTATCCAGATGCCATTTTCACTGAGAATGATAGTGTGAAAAGAAAGGCTCATTACAGAGTTGTGTGTGATACCACTGGCAACTACAGTGGGATATATTCACAATCCCTCACTGTGACTTGTGTCTTTCAGCTTAACTTGCGTTTTACTCCTTGAGGATGGAAAGACTGACATAAAATACTTTTAGTTTATGAGTTCGACTTGAATGGATGAGCAAAGTAAAGGTAAACATTATGGAGTGCCAGACATTCATGAAGTACCGCTGTTACTTTTTCAAAGAACTACACATAATTCAGAAGGCAAGTTCTTCCCTTACAAATCCATACTGTTTCACATGTAGTAGATGTACCCCACTGTGACACTCTGGATTATTATAACCATTTCCATGTAAAGTATACTTCCGAACAGCAAATACATTTATCATAGTTTTTATATGGAAAAGTTGTATGAAATGAAATTAAAAACATGTTCCTTGGGAACATAAAATATACATGGTGATGTCCTGTACAAAGCTAACTGAACCTCTGTCAGTCATGCTAAACAAAATGTTCATATGTGAAGCCATATTCTGTCTTTAATTGTGATGCCTGGGGGTATTTCTGTAAGATCAACCTAGTGTTCTCTGAGAATAGGATCTGTGTCGATAATGGAGGGAAAAGTCATGAGTGGTAAGCAGAAACTTCCTGTTTTTTTCATTATAATGTTTAAAATGTTCTTGTCATGCGTCTTCCACCCTACTTTAATTAACATAATTGATTGATACTTGAATATTTTTTAAATATCTGGACATACTTATGTGGTGTTGAGCAGTTTCCTCAGTCAGTGTTACAGTAATCCACATTCTTTCTAACGATCACCATTTCATTTAATTGGACATCCTGGGAAATGCACAGAAAATCAGAATGACCTGTGTGAGAAGGTTCCTAAAACATTATACTCATTACTGCTAACTTTTTATTTGTATTTTAGATTGGTTTGGTCTATTTTATGGATTGTTTATAGTTTTATTCTCTGCTTGTAATGTTTACATGTTCTTTTTTTAAGTATTAAGATACCAACAAGTTATTCCACCAGATCTGAAACTGAGGAGGGAGATAGGCCTTGGAACTTGTGATATGCATTTTGCTTCTTTAACTATAAATGGTGTATTCTATTGCTGTATTTTTGGTCATTTGCAAAATGGCTTTGACCTTTTATTTTGGAATTTGAAGAGCTGAAAAAAACTGACCATATGAAAATGGAAAATGCCAGTTTAATAGTTTGTACTCTGAAACTTACTGTGTGCACACCATCTGTAGTTGGCCCTACGTGTCATTCTAGGATGAGCAGCACTGAATCCCATGTGCAGACTCCATTTCCTAACCACTAGCTGAAGTTTAAAATGAAATGTTTTGCTTATGAAAGTGTGTCATACAAGGACATGGAATGATTTTGTTATGCAGGTGTGTTTCCCCATGGTTGCTAGGACGTTTAGTACTCTCTTATTCCTATGTGAGAATACTAAGCAGGAAATCAAAGTTACTGTGCAACACAGGCAAGTGTATTCATCTGAGAAGCAGAGTTGTTGAGATTCCTGAGCAATCTATGCTCATCCACTACTTTTTATTACTATCCTTGTTTAAACATAATGCCTATCGATTACGACTGTGTGGGTTTTATCTGGATATTTCTGTGAGTGGCAATGGCAGTGTGGTAAAACCAAATCTCAAAATGCATACAGATGGTTACTGCATTTTGTCCTGCGACAGAATATTATCTAGAAATAACAAACCAAATCCTATTGTTGGGATAATTTTTTTCATTTTCCTCACAATCCCAAAATCAGGTATTCATATGATTAGCTATCTATTGTGGCCAGAGCTGAGGGGGCACACTGTATATATATATATATATATATATATATATATATATATATATATATATATATATATATATAGATATATATATATATATATATATATATATATATATATATATATATATATATATATATATATATAGATAGATAGATATATGGGTCTACTATACATGATCGAAACTTCAGAAAACCAAAACCCATATGGCCGAGACCCTAGGTTCGACTTTTGAAATTTAAAACATGTAATAAAAAAATAAAAAGAAAAACGAAAACTTACCTACACATACCTGCACATCCTGCAATTTAAATATACCAACTCTGAGATTGCACTACAGTGTGGAAGATGGGAATCTTCCCATGCCACACTATACGGAGATGCCTGTTCTGCATGACCAAAATTTTAAAAGTTAATCATATGGTCTCGGCCACTTCTCATTCCTATAGAATCTTCTACATAGGTTATCTGAAGACTCTCTGGTACTTTTTGATAGCCCCAAACATTCCCAGAGGCAGTTGTCCCTAAATGCCCTATATAGTTGAATAAGATCTCCTCTTAAATACCTGTAAGAGACACTGTAAAAGTTCAAATATTTTAGTCTTTCATAATAACTTAGATTTTCACATCCATGGACGCCCTTGGAATATTTCCTCTGTACTCTTTCCAGTTTATTCATGCTTGTTTTCCTATAGGGTTGCCAGATTGTTATTACATACTCAAGTTTGGGTCTAATGCAACTAACAAACAATGCCTTCATTATGTTTGATTTCCTAGACTTTATAAATCTTTTTATACAACCTATAGTTCTATAACTATCATTAGCCAATTGGTCAATATGATTAGAAAAACTCATAGCTGAATCTACCCATATACCCTGGTCCTTAAATGAGTCTACAGTTTCAGTCACTGTGTGCTGTATTAAATATTCACCTTTCAGTTTTAGTCTCCAACTCTCGCATGCTTATTTTTTTATGTATTTATCAACATATTATTCTCCTGTGCCCAAATGGTCAATTTAGTCAAATTATTTTTCAGACATGCCTTATCTGTAACACTTGTAATCAGTTTACCCAATTTCAGGTCATCAGCATATAGACTGTAGAACACCTTAGATGAAAACGAGCATCATTTTTCAAACATCTCTTTGGAAACTGCATCATCTACTGAGCAATTAAAAACATTTATGGGGCTGATGATTGTAGCTCTGCTGCAGCATGGCTGCTCAGTCGATATTCCAAAAATGACTAAATAAACATTAATAACTATATACTACAATGGCATCACATGGCAGTTCCCTGGCTGTATATGGCCTTGTGGTAGACAAATGGAACAGCTATGTTACAGATATTTTTGAGGGTTTTTCTACTTTGTACCTACTTTATAGGTAACTCCTCAGCGTGTTGTTCAGTATTTTCCTAACAATGTGCACCTATAGTTACACAGTAATTATGAATGGCAGCATTGAAACTGTCAGAATGCATTACTATTTTAGTCAAATGGGCTACACTTATTCTGTACAAAATAGAGGTTCTATAGAAGTAAAATATTAACATAGTAGTCATCACAATCCTACTATTACTATATTCACTGTGGGATACATTGTGGGCTACATGCAGTCATAAAACAGTATTTATTTTTATTTATTTATTTGCAGTTTGTTAACCGGGAAAGTCCATTGGGCCTAGAAGAACCCGTTTTCAATGGAGGCCCGGGGAGAATTGCTACATTATTCAGTATTTACAAAAATATATTTTAAAATTCATAACTACAATGTTTACAATAATAAAAAAACAAAACATTTTAAGTAGTCCATAAAAAGATAAACTTATTTTGAATTATGTAATTCAGCAACCACAAAGCTATGAGGAAATTTATAGAGAGAGAGAGAGGGAGAGAGAGAGAGAGATTTTTGAGAAAAAAAAGTAGAGAAAAAAATTGGATCAAGAAGAGGAAATTTATATATATATATATATATATATATATATATATATATATATATATACACACATAGAGAGAGAGAGAGAGACAGACATTTCGGAGATAAAAAAGTAGAGAAAAATTTTGGATCAAGAAGAGGTTATTAGGATGTTTTTGAGATAGGAAGAGGCCTAGGGATGACTTAGATATAGAGGGTAGTGAAAGGGTAGATGTATCAGGAGGGGTGGGAGGAGGAGCATTCCCAGAAGGAGGAGAGATGAGAGTGAAGTAAGATTTTAAAGTTAGAGAGATTATGGGTAGTTTTGATGTGAGGGGGAAGTGAATTCCATGACCTGGCAAGGGAGAAAGATAGTAAAAGTTGTCCTGGGGTATGTTTGGGTTTGTAAAGTTCTAGGAGATTTTGATTATTGGATCTGAGAGTTCTGTGAGACTGATGCATTTTTAGGGTAGAAGACAGAGAGGGGCAGTTAGAGGGTTTAAACATGAGCTTATGTGCTGTTGTTAGCTGAATAAATATCAAATAGTTAGGGAGTTCCAACCAATTGAGCTGATGAAGTTAGTTGCAGTGGTGAGTTGAGGATTTGGATCTTGTGGCAAACTTTGTTATTTTATTATAGCAGGAAGATAGTTTAGATTTAAGGGCTGATTGAAGATTGGTAAGGAGTGGGGCTCCATATAGGAGAGAGGGAATAAGGTAAGTGGTAGATAGGAATTGTTTGGATGAGGGAGTATGGCATTGACTATGACAGTAAAGCATTCCGAGCTTCTGATGTTTTTTTTTTAATATTTGTTTGTAGATGTATATCAAATTTTAATTTATAATCAGTAGTGACACCCAACAGCTTTTCATAGGGAACTATTTTGAGAGAGGTCATATTTTGTCTGAAGATAGAGAAGGATGTTTTGTCAAAGCTGTTGTTTCTAGTGGGGGTAAAAATCATAATTTTAGATTTTGAGGCACTGAGTGCTAAATGATTTTCTAACATCTAAGATTCAATGCAGGAGAAGGCTGCTTGAGTTAAACTGAGCAGTTTAGGGAGAGATTTGGCTGAGTAGATGATAATAGAGTCATCCGCTTATTGAATGAGTTTAGTGTTAAGGATGCTTTGATGGAAGTCATTAATAAAAATATTAAATAGTAAGGAGTCCAGAATAAAGCCTTGTGGAACACCTGTTGGAGTGTGGAGAAAAGAGGAAGTACTGTTATTCCACTTTATGGCTTGTTCCCTGTCAGAGAGGTAGCAGGAGAAACAGCTGATGGAAGAAGAAGATAGGTTGAGATGAGGGAGCTTGGATAGGAGGAGATTATGGGATACAATATAAAGGGCTTTAGATAAGTCGAGAAGGAGGGTAGATAGTATGTCACCAGAATCATGAGCGGAGTTAATGATTTCAAGAAAGGAGAGCAGGGCAGTAGTGGTGCTGTGACCAGGTCTGAAACCATGTTGAGTAGGAGTCAGTAGCTGATTATTTAACAGGTAGGGTAAGAGTTGTAGGTGGATGCATTTTTCAAGAATCTTTGATATAGGGGACAGAATAGCTATTGGACAAAAATTGCAGACTGTGAAATTGGTACCCCCTTTGTGGAGGGGAACAATAAAGGCTTTTTTCCAAAGGAGGGGTACATAGGATTCTTTGATGAAGCAATTTATTAGGATACAGATGGGTAGGGCTGTGCCATTGGCAGCTAGCTTGTGGAAGTTAGATGGACTATTGTCAGGGGCATTAGAACAAGGTTTTAACTTTAGTAAGAGTTTTTTTTTTTGTCTGGATAGGAACAAGGTTTAGAGTAAAGGGAGGTAGATGGGTGTTACTGGACATTGAGGGGGCTGGATTGGGAGTGGTGAGTGTGGTATTATTTGGGAAAGAAGAGGTAAGTTTGGTTATACAGTCAATGAAGAAGGAACTGAATTGAGTAGCTAAGGTGTGGTCAAGAAAGTTAGGGACTGGGCAGGGGTTTTCTTTTTTGCCAGGGGACAGGACTGAGGAGAAATTACTCCAGAATTTTTGTGGGTTAGATTTGTGGTTATATTGAAGTTTAAAATAATAGGATTTTCGGTTGATAGCTATTTGTTTTTTTACCTGATTACAAAGTTGCTTGTATTTGCTCAGGGAAATGGGTGATTTAAATTCTTGATAGCATTTCCATGCTTTGTCACATAGGTGCATAAGGGCTTTGGTCGGCTTGGTTAGCCAGGGCACAGTTTTGGACTTGACTCTTTTAGTTCTGGAGGGGGAAGTGTAGTTGAGTAGATTAGTAAACACTGTATTAAAGTGAGCAACAGCAGCATCCAGAGGAAGGCTTTTTAGAGGGTTCCAGTTAGTTTGTTTTAAAGAGTCAGGGAAGGTTTGGGGGCTGAATTCTTTTAAGGTATGAGCGGAGATGTATTTGTGCTGTAAATGTAAGGGGGAAGGTGACAATATGCGTAAGCAGGATGTGGTTGCTTAAAGAGTCAGGGAGGGTACCACTGTCAGAGATACTATTAGGGTGGGAGACTAGTATCCAATCCAGAATATTGCCTGTGGTACTATCTTTATTTAGTCTATTCGGGGAGTTGAATAGCTGGGTAAAGTTATGTACGTTAATGCTCTGAGAGGGTGTGGATGAGTTTATGGAGAACCAGTTAATATTAACGTTGCCTAGAATTATGGTTTCATTATTTATATTGGAGGTGAACCATGCTAGGATATCTTCTAGAATAGGGATATTGTTCCCTGGAGGTATATAGAGGGAGGCTATGCATATACCTTTTTGGCTAGTAACTTTGAGAGGGCCACGGGTAGCTCAGCAGTGACAAATTGGGGTATGGGTTTAGTATAGGGAGTCACTGTTAAGGTGGAGGAGAAGACTAAGGCTGCACCACCACCTTTCTTTTGTGGTCTGTCATTTCTTAGAAGTCTATATTTGGGTGGAGTTATTTCGATGTCTATAATGTGGGGTTTCAGCCATGTTTCAGACATGGAAAAGAATGTCTGGGTTGTTATGGGAGATTCAGGCATGGAAGTCAGGTATTTTATTGAATACGCTCTGGGTGTTAATTGTAGCAACGTGTAGAGTTTTTTGGGGTACGGGTGTATTAGTCAAGTTTTTGCTGGTGGAGTGGATGATTGAGGGTCCAGGATTTGGGTGTATGTCGCCGGAAAGGAGGAGGGAAGAGTAGTTGAGAATGAAGAAAGGATGGGTATTTATGTTGCTTAGTGTTAGGTATTGGAACAGTGGAGCCTGTAGTGGCTGAGTTATTGGATTTGGAAAATAGATTACAAATAACAGGGAAGGGTTTCCTGTTAAAGAGGAGAGAGTCACTGTGGAAGTAGAGGTGGGTAGAGATATAGGCATGGAGGGTAATTCTTTTTTGTGGTAAATTGAGGCTACATGAAGAGGGGGGAGAGTAAGAGAATCTTGGGAGGGATGTGAGGTGAAGAAGGTAAAGGTGTAAGAGAGATACGGCTATAGAGGATAGAGCAAGTGAAGCTTTGTATGCATGGTTGAAATGTAATGTGAAGGGTGGATGACAGAGTGAAAGTTTAGTAAGTAGGGTAGAAGTAAGTTGCGAAGAAATAGTGCAGAGTAGAGTATAAAATTGTAGGGAGTAATGCTATATAATAATTTAAAGTGGCTAAGACTATTACATATTTGATTCGATTAGCAAATATACAATGATTAAAAAATAAAAACAAAAAAGAGCAATCATTTTAGAGCAAATCTAAAATGACTGAATTCCAAAAACAAATAAATAAAATAATTTTTTGTAGAGGGTGGCTAGCAATCCCCATCCACTCTTGCTATATATATCAACTCTGAGACTTTACAGCAGCAGAGTTCGGGCAAGCACCTAGACACCTCTGTAACATGATTTCATATGTAAAGCAACCAGCAGACGGAAAACAAGTGAAAAACAACATTTACTGTTCTGAGGGTTTGCTCGTATCAGCTTCAGTCCATACTCACAGTATATGCAAACTGTTGCAGCTTTACTTAATTTGTGATCACATTCTCCACACTCACAAAACAGATACATATCTCTCGTGAAAATTACAGAGGTGCTTAACTGAGGCACCGTACATTCAAAACTGCACTCATTTTGTCAATTCATATTTATGAATAATATAAACATAACTAATTATATATTACTAGTTAGAGGAAAATATCACTAGAAATATACATTTAAAAGGAACTTATCTCTGTATTATTCTGTTACAGTTTTGATGGTGAATAGATACGCTGACTTCACATCCACTTTGAGCGACATGTATAATGCAGGAACTAGAGCTTGAAAATGAATTATAAACTGTGGAAAGAAAATGATGAGACAAGCAATTATAATTACCATTATTATATTTGGTGCTACTAGACAAAATGGTATTAGCAAGACAGTCACAGTGAATTGCTTCTACTGGACAGCATATGATGTGTCACTGCACTCAGCCTCAAACTGGTAATCTAGTCAGTAACATTAGGCTCAGATAACACTTTTAAGGACATGGTGACAGTTGTATTTGATATAAGTCTTGTAATTCTTGTCTCACAGAAATGGTTTGTTTTCTGGAACACTGCTTTCAGATTGAAGCAAAATAGGAACTACCTGGAAATGCTTCAGATTACACCTAACTATGGCGCTGTCCTGTGTGTGGACCATGTAAGACCTCCATTCATTGTGTTCCATATTGCAGCACATGCTGTGTCTCCCTTTTTCTCCCCCTCTAACTTTGTTGAGCAGATTTGCCTGTGTCAAGAATGGGTACTGGTTTCCCAGAACAAAGTTAATCACTGAATGTTATGTATGAATCTGTAGCTGGTTGAACACTTTGTTTGACAGAACTGAATGGAATAGTTTTAGGTTCAAATTTTGACTATAACACTGTCATGTCAGTTTTTATTTGTTTTCCAGACACTGGCTGAGAAGAACTTAATCTGGTAGCAATGTGTGGAATAGCTCACTATGACATAAGAGCTTTGTGAGAACCAAGTTTGTTTCAATATTTTCTTAGCTGTTTGAACTGCTGTCTTGGGATAGCGAGAACCTGATTTGGTAGGAGTAAAATTATACTTGTCAACAAACTACCTGTACTCATATGGCATGAACTGTGTACCATAGACTGTAGCCAGTTATATAGATGCACAATAACTTAAGAATGTGGTTCTGAAGCAGGCTATTACTTCTTGACTTGTTGTTGTAGCTGGTAAATATATTATTTATATTCCATGCGAATAATAGCCCACAATGATGCCTTCAAACTCATTCAAGACAGCAACTATCTTTTGTCAAGGATCTTGTGATAACGTTTGAATATTAATATTAATCTTTTTTTACGATGGCTTACAAGCAGTGCAGAATTGGCACTTGGTTATGAAATTTATGTCTCTTTTAATACTGGACTACCATATTGACATTTTGCATGCTTCACAATATTTTTGAGAACTGGATGGCCATCTTGCAGTTGATGTAGCACTTCATCTCACTGTAATTCTATGAGTGCTTTTTGATAAAACAATAAACCATCCTGCTGTGACAGCTGTACTATGACTGTATACTACTTATGTGAGATATGTTTGTTTATGTTCAATAATTTTTCCATCCATCTCAAACATAGTGCATTGCAACTTGTATATCTTAGTCATTTTGGGTATATTGCTTTAGCTTTTGTAGACTCTCAGTAGTTCATAGGTTCATAGGTGTGTGCTAGGCAAATTCATAGCTAGTTCAACCAGTGCCCTGGTGCCTGTGGTATTGTGTAATGGTGCCATACACCCCCTGCTCTTCAAGTGAAGAGCAAAGAAAAAATGGACATTGCTTTTACTGGCACACCAACCAGGTGGCCAGATGCACAACAGCACCCCCCCCTGCCCCAGCAATTTAGATCCCATTTCTTTGCCCTGCCCCTAACCCTCCCTCAACATAATAATTTATTTTAAACTGTTAAAGTTTATACCCTGTCTGCACTGTGAGCTGTAGTGCGTATGTTTTACTACAGTTACAAAAAAAATCTCTTTTTTAACTGTAGCAAACTGTTTGCTACAAATGTAGAAAGCATTCGCTACAGTTTATACCCTGCCTGCACAGAGTGCTACATATACCCTGCTTACATGGAGCACTACAGTGTCATGGTTTAGTTAAAAAAAGTCTTCTTGTAAAATTTTAGCAAACTGCTTGCTTCAAATGTAACAAACAGTTGCTACAGTTTATACCATGCCTATAAGGGGCACTACAGCTGCTCAGGTTTTAGGTTTGACCACAAATGCAATACTGTCTTTTAAAAGCCTGTATTGTATTGACAAAGGGTAGAGATTGGCTAGTCACACCACCCCCAGCACTGTGCCTGTGGGTCAGTTGTCTCTCTTACCCCACCCTAGCTATGCTACTGTTACTAGACTAATGACCTCTAGGGCCTTTCTAAGCCTAGTCATGCATCCCAAATCTCTGTTAAGTTCTGTCACCCTTGATAAGAGTAAGCAGGGGCTTGGGAGATGAGACATTTAAAAAGCTGGGTCCTGGGAGATGAACCATTTACAGGCTGGTTATGTCCATCAGAGACATAGCTGCCAAACTAGGGAAGAATTTCCTGTTCCCCATCTAACTATCCAAGTTAAACTTGAATTGGGTTAGAGAAAATCTCTGCTTCACATGGATGGGGAACATGTTCCATAGAAGAGATAGTATCTGGGATACATACCTATATCTCCAGCAAGTCCTATTTATATCACAGGTAAGGTTTAAGTCTTTAGAACAGCTAATTCTGGTGCTGTTTGTTTTGCAGATATGCATGATGTCCATGGGGGGGGAGTGTTCAACAATGCCTTCTGTGCCAGACATAGATCTGCCTTCAACGGTCTGCAAGAGAAATAATACAGGGAAAGGGCTTTGAGGTAATCTGTACTGGACATATTACTTGCAACCTGTATTCTTTTATTGAAGAGCTTCTGCGGACATTCCAATTTTTGGATGTGCCTGACTAGGTACCTATCAAATGGAGCATTGTACTCAATGATAGGTCTGATGAATGCTGAATATAGTGAAACAATGACCTCCTCGGAATTAGATGCCATACCTTTGTTTATAAGTTGCACAACAGTGAATGATTTCCTGACTCCTGCAGACACGTGATGGTCAAAGGCTAAATTACTTTCTACATGTGTCCTCAAGTCCCTGACTACAGGTCATCATGTACTCCTAAGTTCCTGATCAGTGGGAAAAAAAAAATCCACACTCACATATTGATGTTGTAGTAGGTATTGAGCAATGATTTTATATGCAACTCCAAATCATCATAAGTAATTACTAAGGGAGCTGCCCCAGTGGACCATTTAAACCCTAATTTCTCCTTCAAAGGTGGGAATCAACCCTGTAGCTTGTGTCTGTGAGGTAACACCTTAACCATTATACTAACTGCATAGTCAACCTTATGTGGCAACATTTTCCTTGGTATCAGTTACTGATCCGTCATGTGTAGCATTTCTAGATAACATGTTTGTGGTAACTAATTGCTTTGTAGGAACATATATTGCTCTGCTTTTGAACTTTCTATGTCTTCTTAACAGTCTTTGACAACAGACTGTCACTTTTTTTAATACTGTATGAATTAATTAGTGAAACCAATAGTCTGTTGATAGACTGGAGGTGGAAACTCTTGAGCTCTAATAGATATCTGGAGAATCTTTTACATACCCACGAACATATAAGGCAACATTTTGATCTATTAATATAGCTATTCAGTACCAGCTAACATTCTTATAGAACAGACAGCAGGACATAACACATGTTCATGCATTTGAAGTAATGCAGCACCTCGGCACTGATTTTGGTTTAGTTACATCATAGTTTGCTAGTGCTGGAACTGCTGTCAGCATTTCTTTCACTTTGGAAAATTCTTGGATTTTAGCATTTCTCTACATTGCAGGTACATTTTTCTTTAAAAGGTCAGTAAATGGATGTAGCACAGTCAAGAGTTCTGTCAAAAATGATTACAAGAAGTTAATCATGTCTAGTGATTGTATTATCTCAGTTGCTCAAAATAGACTTTTTGACTTGGTTATTGTTCTGAATTTGCTTGCACCAGATTTGATCCCAGTAATACTTATGCTGTGAACAGTATTGAAGTTCAGTGTAACAAAGAATTTGTCTTGGTTTAGCTTTAACCTAGATTTATGATGGGTTGGAGCACTGTTTCTAACCATGAATCATGTGTTTCTTTATTTGGACAAAATACAAAAATATCACCCATAAAAACAACAGTTCAAATTTCTAGAGTAAATCAATCATTTTATTCAGAAAATGTTCTGGAGCTGAAAGTGTACCAAACGGTAGCCTCTTAAAACATCATCTTCCCACTGGATTATAACAAGTTTTCAGTTTGCCTTTCTTTTTGTGGAGATGTTTGCCAGAACTCACTGGAAGCAGTTAACATGACAAACTCTTTATCATTGACAAGCTTGAATGCATTGTCTCTAGTGTACTTAGGATAAATCTTTCTTACACCATTATATCATTAAGCCTTTCCAAATCAACACATATGTGCACACAGCTGTAATTTTTAATCACTTCGGCATTAGAGAAGAACCTCTCAGTTGGTTTAGTAAAACTTTCATTAATGCCAAGCTATGGCATTCTTTTGAGCTCTGCTTCACACAGCACAGGAAATGGCACCCTCCTAGATATGGTCAAGTCATATGAGAAAGGATTTAGTATCAGTTAATCTTTACTGCTTCACAAAAGACATCTACCCTGACTTTGTTTATTCTGACATTCAAGCCCATTTCACATGTCTCAGCTCTGCTGATCAAATTATTCATTTAGTCACCACTCTGCAAATACACCAAGATCTCATACTTGTGTCCCCTCATCTATGAAGCCATAACTAGAAATGTCCCGATGCACTGGAGTTTGTTTGGATATTCCAGTCTTTGCTTCATGTAACTGCATGAGAAACATCTGTAAGTAGTACAACAATCTTGGCATTCCCTTGAGTTACATGAATAGGAAATCAGTATCGGACACAGTGGTAAATTATCTCAGGAAAACACTTTCTAGACATTATACTTTGCTTTAATTTAGGAAAAAAACTCTTTAATTAGCATTTTTTATAAATGACATCAAAATATCCCAACTTTTACATCTCTTATACCTTCTGTCATGTGCAGCACACTGATCCAGCTTGATAATGACCACGCCTTAATTGCACTTACTTGAATTCTTCAGCATTCACTTAGTCTGACCAGAAGAAAGCCCCTTTTTAAACTTGACATTCTTTCTGAGTTTTACTTCACACACATTTATGGGCATATTTAAACATTATGCTTTTTAACTAATTCTGCCTCTCTAGCAACTTTTTTGTAAATGTTATGTTTGTGTATAAGTCACATTAAAAAAGGCTTCTACAGCCGAAACCGGTTTGTGCATATTTGGTTAGGTTGACTTTTGCAACCTAAAATAAATACATCTTTTATCCTGCTGCCGTTGAGTGCTGGTCTCTCTCTTTTTTGTCTGACTATTTATGGTTTGGACCGTGCACCAACAGTCCTACGTGCGTGCCTTGGTTTCTTTGTATAATTTGGTCACCACTCTAAATCAATGATTCCTTGTCTGCAGGTAAACCAGCTAATTAAGAAGTTAAATAGTTTGGCCATTCTGGTGGCATATAGGGATAAAACCCTGACTATGGATCAGGTAACATGCGTTTGATTAGTGGCTTGGAAGGCTGACACAGCAACAGGGAGGGATGGCTCTGCCCATCCTGGGTGAAAGGGTGCTTGTGTATGACGCTTACTTAGGGTGTGTGTTAAGGGGTGTGTTCTGAAAAGGGGAGTTGCCCTTGGACACATTCAATGGGCAAGGACAGTGGGAAAAGGGAGTGGTCAAGCCATATAAAAGAAATCCACCCCAAACAGATGCATAGGTGGACAAGCCCCCAGCATGCACTTAGGATTGACAACTGGCACCAGCAATACCAAGGGGGTTGGAAAGTCATAGACCCATTGTGGATGTGGAACACTGGAAACTGGGTTGGTAGGACCAAAAAGAGTAAAATAGCTTTGGTGGGTTAAAGTTTACCATCTTCCTAAAAATGTGTTTTTCTTGTGCTGATTGGCTTAATTTAAGTACCACAATTGTTTTCTGATGTAACACAGCTCGTTATATGTAAAACAACTGACTACAAGTTTCACAGATTCACTTTATAGTCTGTGTGATGTGGTTTTGGCATCTATATTACAAGACTGAATGCTTAGGTGATCGAACACCTAAACATCAAACTTGTAATATCGAACCCAAAAACGTTGAATAGCGGAGGAAAGCACATCGATCACTCACGGAAAAAAGAAATAACTTTACACCCAAACTAAGTGGTGGGCTTTGACCCCCACACCCCCCGATGTGGGGAACTGTGCCCCCACAACCCCCCTGACTAAATATACCAACTCCAAGATCACTCTACAGTAGACAAGATGGCAAAATCCATCAAACAGCCAAGGGAAATCTTTCCCTGCATTAAATTGTCCATTTGCTGTATCTTGCTTTCGATATTACAAGTTCGATGTTTAGGAGTTCGATTACCTAAGAATTCGATCTTGTAATATAGACCCATGGTTTTGTATCCAGTATTGTGTTGCCACTTCCATTCTTAATAAGAATCTGTTTCTGGCCCACATCATGATACATATCTCTTATTTTCAGTAAATATAAATGGCAGTGTCGGGGCTTTTGCATTTTATTAAGGCAGGTAACTTGTATTATGTACAAAGGTCTGCAGAAACTTCAGTCATCAACAGATTGGCACTCGCATCAAGATACAGTGCATTATGGGATAAATACTTTCTTTAAATAGTAATGCTGTTCAGTAGTCATAAAGTGGCAATGGCTATATTACATATTCACACTGTATACAAACTCTTGCAGCTTTACTTTACTTATCATCACATATGTGTTGTAGAACGATTACTTTTTTATTAAGAAACCAGAAAGCCACACCAGGCTTGCAGACCAGAATATTATAAATATCTTTTGGACAATATATCAAGACTCATGATTACTATACAGAGTTACTCACTCGCTAAATTAAAACTAGTAACAGTCTAACAATATTTTTCAGTTGTCAAGACAACAAAATTAATAAATAACTATATTTATTTCAGGATTTGAAACCTATCATTTTAGATATGAGCCAGTGTCCCAAAGTGCTGCTACAAATTTGCTGCACTATTTGCCTTGATGAATAAGAGGTTTGTTGTTTTCCTATATTTTATGAAGAAGAAGAGTGTATAGTTTCCGTTGGTGACACTAACAGATACGTACCTTTCAGTGAATAATTTTGGGATGGTTGTTAATGGCTAGCTCATCACTATCAGTGCCATTTGTTATTGTTGAGCATGGAATGGGGTGGAAATGTGAAGATGCAGAAGGTCAGGTTATCTGCAGTTTCAGTTAGCATGTTTGTTGCATTGTTTTTCTTCAGTTTAGGTACAGAATATCAGTAGACTGGCTACTGTGGAGTGATGTACACTCTGAAGGTTCTGCTGGAAGATTAACTAGTCACCGATGTTATTTGTGCATCTTAGTTTTTGAGGTTGCAGTGGGTAGATGCTGGATATTTCAGATACTTATGCTAAATGATACTACAAAGACAAGATGGACTTATTTCAGGATTTTAGCAATTACAGACTAGTGGCACTGAAGTGTGATAGATGGCAGACAGCTTATATTGTGGAGTGCCCCTGCCCATCCTATGCCATGTTTTGTGTGCCATGGGGATAAACAGCTGCAATGGGGACAACTGATGTGAGTGGACACAATTCATTTCTTTACTTCTTCAGATTTTCCATTTAGCTGAACACATAGCAGTTCACTTCAAAAGAATGAATAGTGTAGGTAGCTGTTAATTCCTTTTTATGTTTATTAACCAAGATTAAAAAAATAATGCAGTATCACAGACCAGAATGCTGGACTTCTACCTGAATGCTGTGTCAGTAATATGCCCCCTGTCTAGTATTTGGTCTTTCTATGATCTACATCTGTCCAGTGATGTTTCATCCAAAACAGTGTGCTTCATTTACCTGTAAAACAAAAATGCTGGGAAAATATTCATGAAGTAATATAAAACACAGAAAGTAAAAGAAATTGTGACATTCATCTTATAATTAATTTATTGTATCCTGAATGTCATTGTTATCAAAAACTGCTATTTTGCTTGATTTTATTTGAGATCAGCATTTATATTTTATTATACGGGTGCTTTTATAAAAAACAATTCTGTATAATATAATACAAAATAAAAGTTTTTCCTCAATTTTTGGACTTTATCAGTAAGTAGAATTATGTTTGATGTGATATTCTGTTTATAGTTTTAAAACTGCCTGTAAATAACTGATAGCATATTGTACTGTAGCTCAAGTAAAATAAATAATTCTGAGTTCTATTTTACTGTCTTCTCAAGATAACACAATCTGTTATTTGAAAGTTCAACAATGTGAAAATGTTATGAATCTGGCTCTCACTGTTTTGTGATGGAGGTTAACATGTACCTTCTGTCAGAACCTGTTAAATTATTTATGCACCTCTGCAAATGCCGTAAGTTCTCTCATCTGGATGGCAGCCTGATAAGTTGCTGGAAAAATATACTTAAAGCTGTCTGATCACCTTCTTTACTATGAAGTTTTGTCATTCTGTCAGACTGATAGCTTGCAAGAATATGGAAACATAAAGTATTGCTGAGCATTTCAGAGCAAATGACAAATTGCTGCACAGCTTTGCAATAAATGTTTTCCTTCTATGTGCTTTCCTAGCAAAATGACTCTTCACATCCTTTATGTTGCTGACTCAGCGAAGGAGATTAAGGAGTTGATAATGCAGAAGAATGATTCTGCTCTGTGTTTCATGCTTGTTTCTATTAATAAGGAAAGTTACGTTTTGCTACACTAGTAAACTGTTGGGTCATATGGCAGAGACTGAAATGAAGGAAAGGTAGCTAAAACAACATTTATCTCCATTTGCTTAAAACTGTAAAGGTTTCTAAGAATGCTTTAAAAAATATAATTCACAGCTACGGTGTTAATGAAGGTGTCTACCAAATAAACAGAAGGCTATACGAGTCTAATAATTCTGCATTCCATATTTCCTTTTCATAGGGAAATCCAATACAATTATTAAAATATATAAATATACACAAAACTCTCTCTCTCTCTCTCTCTCTCTCTCTATATATATATATATATATATATATATATATATATTTGCAGTTGTCTTTGGCCTCTGTAGCTAGTCTGAGTTCATGAGATGCCTTCATTTTTTATGTCCTTTTTTAGTTTCCAAATGTAGCTGTTTGTTGTTCTGATTAATTTGCAGTTATTTGCTCTGTTATATCGGTTCAGGGGTTTCTTCCTTTTATTGCACAGTTTATTAATGCTTGCAGATCACCACACTGCACTGGTATGATTTTAATCTTTTTCATTTGTTTGGACACACTGTCAAGTTAATGTGTTTGTCCACATGTGATTGGAACTTGTCAGCATAACTCCTGGTAGTATCAACATTATGACTGCTTGAATTTCCAGACTTCATCATAGAATCATGGGAGATTTCTACATTTGAAGTCCTTGAATTCTGTGATAGTTGCTTTTGGTCATTGGAAGATTTTGATGGAGAAGGTTACTTGCTTGTGGTCTGACTTGACCAGTTAGGAGGATACCCTGGGGATGGTACATACAGCTGCTATGTTGGTTAGAACCAGACCAAGTATATTTTGTCCTGCAATTTTTTTTAACAATCTAGTCCACAACATCTTGTTTATACAGTCTAAGAATTTAAGCACATATTCTATGAGACAATTTGGCATAATGATTAAGATCTTCACCCCCATGCACAAGGTACAAGATTTGATCCTGATTTATGGCCAATACCTGTATGGAGTTTGCATGTTCTACCCTCATCTCTGTAGGGTTCTTCTCAACACCTAAAAATATGCTGAGTGTTTAAACTCACTCAAGATTGGTGTTGTGGGCAGCTGCACAGACTCTAGATGATGTCTAAAAAAGGAAGAGTTGTATAGACCAACTGCTTTGGGCATCTACCATGGTTTGCAGTATCTAACATGGATCACAGACTGTGCACCATGTATATGGCTCTAGGTGATGCGGTCATGATGACTAATGCCATCAAGCTGGCATGGCTATTTGCCAGTTACGAGTGGGAGTAAGAAACCAGCCAACTCTGATCAACACAAGGGATCCATCCTAATGGTGGGAGGGGTGTATGTTCCCCTATTGGCCAGTGTGTGATGGCATAAAACTCAGAATCCCTGGGTCAAAAAGCTACTAAATGGCCAGTGCCCAGTTGCCCAGCTTGGGTAACCTGGAATAGCTCTGTCGAGCCTAAGCTGGAAGTAAAACCAATAAGTCTGCCAAAAATGAATTACAAATTGCTACACTCAATAAAGAATCACTGACAGGATGAAACTTGAAAGAGGCTAACATAATGTTAAGAAGGAGACTGGACATCCTCTGTCCAGGAGACAAGATGGAAGGGCAATGCAGTAAAGCCACTTGGCTTGGGATTCAGAATTTACTACTCAGTACAGACTAGAGATGGTGTGGGAATTGTGGTGAAGGAGAGGCTTCTGAAGACAGTGAGGGATGTCATCAGAATTAATGACAGGCTCACGGCAATCAGAATCCAGACTAATAATTGGACACTATTCATAATCTCAGCCTTTGCCCCATAGTGGGGTTGTGATAGTGAGGAAAAGAGTGCAGTCTGACAGCAGTTGCTGGACCTACTACACAGCACAAATTGGGGCTGATAATACGTGTCCTGAATGAACATATTGGGACAGACAGAACAGGCTATGAGAACTGCATGTTTCCACAAGTATAAAGAATGAGAGGCAATTCTGTCTGGCAAATAGCTTGATGGTTGATAGCACATGCTTCAGCAAGAAAAATAGTCACAAGATCACATGCAAGCATGACCAAAATACAACATATGTAGACTTCCTTCTAGTAATAAAGGCACTGAGGTAAAATCAAAGACTGTAAAATCATCCCAATAAAACAATCAGCCCACAGCATAACCCACTAATCACCACAATCAGCTGTAAGCAGTGGTCAGAAAAGGCTCTAGGATCAGCAGAGAATAGGTTGAAAACCTGGAAGCTGACTGGAGAGAAAGCATAAGAGTTCAAGCGTTCAAGGAAATGCTCATGGCTCTAGTACCCAGGAAGAAGAAGAAAAATTAGGGTTCCTATCAGATAGTCGAACTTCTGCAAGTTTGAACCTCATATGGTCAAGACCATACGTTCGAATTTGCAGAAGTTTGCATGTTTCAACAGAAATCTCCATAATGGGAGGTTTCCGTTTTGTTCAATGAGGTGCAATCTCGGAGTTGGTATATTTAACTAGCAGAGGGTGCAGGGGGCATGCCCCCCTGCTTACAACAGTTTCTTTTGTTTTGTTTTGTTTTCTTGTTTTTTTTATCCATAGTAGAAGTTTTTTTTTTTTTTTTTTTTTTAACTTTGAACAGGATAGTTTGAACATTCCATGTTCAAAGTTATTAAACATTGAGTATGTGATATATACCCGAAAAAATATGTGGAGCTGAAGAAGAATGGCAGCAACTCAAAACAGCATGTGTGAGGACTACAAAGCAGGTATCTGGTTGAACTAGGTATTTAAATAAGGTACATAAGGAAAGCTGGTGGTGGAATGCAGAAGCCCAGGAAGTCATTAAAAGAAAGAAGAGCTGGAAAAAGTGGAAGGTAGAAAAGATGGACCAGACTAAGAAGGATTTCTGTTTGGCTAACAAGAAACTAAAAGAGTAGTTGCAATAACAAATCACAAGGCATCAGTGGCACTCCACCAACCACTTGAAGGTCACTCAGTAGATGACACAAATATGCTCTATTAAGTTAAAAGACAAGGTCAGAAAAATAAAGAAGATAGTCAGATGCCCTTCATAAGGGATGCCAGCAACAGCCTGCTCACAAATGCACAAGACTTCAAAGGTAGATGGAATTAATATTTCCAGCATCATCTGAAAGAAGTAAACCACACCAAAGCTGTACTGTCCCACATACAGCCTACAATGAGAGAGGAAGAGATCAGCATAGAAGTGGTAAGAACAGCACTAATGAAAATTAAGTCAGGGAAAACAGCAGGCTCAGATGAGGTCACAGCAGATGTGATAAAGATGCTGGGTGAGATGGGGACAAGTAGATCCTGAGGATACTCATAGCAGTATTGAGATAAAGGTGTATTTCAGATGACTGGACAATAAACATACTAGTCCCAGTGTGTAAGAACAA
Source organism: Protopterus annectens (assembly GCF_019279795.1). Classification (NCBI taxonomy): domain Eukaryota; kingdom Metazoa; phylum Chordata; order Ceratodontiformes; family Protopteridae; genus Protopterus; species Protopterus annectens. The sequence goes on along the minus strand of NC_056728.1, from coordinate 1,929,312,183 downwards.
ATGGGATATTTGCAACTTCAGGGCATAACAACGGTATCAAACTCAGGTCAGACTGCATGAAAGTTCTAATAAGGGTGACTGATAAACGATTACACAGAGTAGTAGAAATTAAGATGGAAGATGAGCAGTTCAGATTTAGATCAGGATGCATCACAACCAACCTAATGTTTGCTGTGAGACAGCTGTGTAGAAGCTAGAGATGAGGAAAGAATCCATCTGGGCTTTCCTAGACTTGGAGAAAGCATATGACATGGTCCAAGAAAACTTCCTTGGGGAGTCTTGTTGAGGTTCAAAATACAAGGACCCAATGACTAAAGTACAAACAGTGCCTGGTCTCACAGAGGGAGTGGGTGTGCATCAAGGTTCATCTCTGAATCCACTGCTGTTCATAATGGTGATGGACTACATTCACAAACATATTGCAGGGGACAGATCAACAAAGTTGCTGTATACTGAAGATGTAAAATTGCAGGGAGACTGAGCAAAAACTTGAGCAAAGGATAGGGGAACGAAATGTAAACCTGAAGGCACATGGGATGATGATATATATAATATATAATATAAGATATTTGTAAAGGAAGCAAATGGGGAATCTGAGAATTCAGATAGAAGAGAAAATAGTGGAACAGCTTAACAGCTTCAAGAGTCTTGGAGGGGTGGTTGAAGAGAAGGGAAGTCTGAATGAGGAGGTAAAACCTAGAATCAGAGGGGCTGCAGCCAACTGGCACAGAGTGTTAGGTGTAGTGTATGACAGAAGAATGGCAAAGAAGTTGAAAAGTATGGTGTATAAAACAGTGGTGTGACCAGTACTATTGTATGGTACAGAAACATAGGTAGTGAAGGCTGAGCAGTGAGGTGATAGAGATGAGGTGCTTAACACAGGTGGTAATATGCACACTGCTGGACAGATGAAGAAATGATGATAAGATGATAAGAGAGCAAAAAGCAAAGTAGCTTGACTTGCCAAGAAGGTCAAAGAGAACAAGTTATGGTTGTTTGGGCAAAAGTGCAGGAAAGAAGAATCTGAAAGACAATATGGAAACGATGATTTTGGTCAGACATACAGTATGTAAGAGGAAATAAGAACATTCAAGCAAAGGGGTAATGGATTGTGTGAGAGAAGACTTGTAACTGTTGAAGAAGTTACAAGAGTGGCAATGAATCCAGAGAGATGGTAGCAGTTGCCTTGTCACCCCAACTGCATGTCGAAAATGGGAAAAAGGGGGGTTATGAAGATGATAATCCTACTTTGGTGACATAGGTCCCACAGTTTATCAATGAGTAGTTAAAATCACCTTGTGTAATAAGATTTCTAATTATGGGAAGCTCATTAAGAATATTTAGGAATGTTATATGATTCTCTGGAAACATAGACAAAGTCCTGCAGCACACACAACTGGTAGTTGATCCATTTAGTGTAATTTTAATCTCTACAAACTCTGCTTCTGGGTCTCTAGGTATTTATCACAAGGTAATGTGTTCCCTAACAGATATGGTTACCCCACACCAGTTTTCATCAGGTCTAAAACAGTAGAAAGAACAAAGTTCAATTACTTTTGTTCAGCTTTACTTAAACTTTTACACCCATCTATCCATCCATCCATAACTCCTTTTTCTCATTCTTTGTACTTGAGATTGGGTGTCCCTCTAAAAAGTGACAATCATCTAGAGCCAATGTTCACACCACTAGGTGACTAGCCCTGCTGTGGTTGTTATCTCATACCACACATACACACACTCACGCCGATGTGCAATTTAGAGTATCAGTTTCCAGTTTCACATACTGAGTTATTTATAGAAACATGAACAGGTATTGTTTATATATATATATATATATATATATATATATATATATATATATATATATATATATATAGTTGATAATAGAAATGACACTGAATATCTCAAGAAGTATGATTTACAATCGAAATTTCAATGGCAAATTTCTTCAACATCAGCTACGGCATCACATAATGGCATGCAACAGTTTGTTACCCAATTGGTTTTGGACATATTTATATATGTATATATATATATATATATATATATATATATAGAGAGAGAGAGAGAGAGAGATAGCTATAGATATATATTCCTGTGAAGATTGGGTAGAGATGGGTAAAGGCTGCCAGTCTAGCCAAATAGAATTTGATACATGATTCTGGCATGTGTGAATACAAATGTAAAATACAGGCTTGTTTCTTAAATGAAAGAAAAATACTGTAAAATGTTGAAATTCAAGATTGTAGCAACATTGCCATCTGCTATAAGGAAAAAATGTCAAGCATTTCACATCTGTTCTTTGAAATTAAAATCATGTCTTGCATGTTCTTTTGATCTCCAGAGCTCGGAGTCATTATGGCTGGACTAGAACATTCTTTCTATTGTTTTAAGACTAAAGTTAATGACCAGAATTTACACGTGGAATGTACTTTATTGCTTTAAGTATAAAATAATGTAAATTAAATTTCTGTGTGGCCTCAGAACCAGGAAAGTGGCAAAATGATGTAATGTGTATACTAGGAAACCTAAGTGTCAAAAAACATGATGTAATCTGGGAGGGCCCAGCAGAAATGTTTGTTAGTGATTTTAAAAACTATTGCTCAGAGAAATACTGTGAGCATTTTTGTCTTGATATCCAACTTATCAACACTCTGGCTGTGTCTTAAGTACGTTATCTTAGATGTGTGTTTTCTTGTAGAAATAGCTAGGACTATAAAGATTAGTCTAAGTGTTTTTCTGTTATGTCAGAACTGTACTACTGAATAATTTTACATTTCTGTATGATCTCTGAATTCTTGAATAGCACTGTGGTGTAGTAGTATTGTCTTGTGTTTTTAGTATTTATTATTAAATATGTTTAAACCCTTTTCAACTGTGGCTGGTTTATGTAGAGATAAATAAAGCTCTAGCGTACATTGCATGCTTATAAGTGATCCTGTACTAAGCCCTTCCAATAAGCCTTGATTGCTTAAGTTACACTACTATTGGATAATAATATTGCACAGTAATAATTGGACATCCCTCTTAAGGGCCTTTGGATTGCGAATAATTATTAGCTGGTGGTGGCAGGAATTACTACCATATAGTCTGGGCATAGGGGCACAGCTGGAGAATCTGTGTCAGCTTTTCCCAGAAGTCTCTTGAAGTTGTATAAATACTTATCTCTAAGTGTGTGTGTGTCAGCTACTTGGGCAGGGACATGAAGCACTGGTTGGACAGAGAGGGTACTGGAGGTTTTAGCTTGCAAGCTAGGCTGAGATCTGGACCTTATAGCTGTGCCAGTGGGGAGTCTTATTGGGGACCTGGGGAGCAAGGGAGTGACCATCCCCAGACTAACTGTGATCTTTGTGTGCTCTTAAGGGAAATTGCACTTTACTGTGTGTATCTGTTATCCTTTACTCTCATATGAGATGCCCTCTCTGATGTTAGTGGTGAGGATTGAGGCTCCTTGATTGCTTGGCCAGAACACGAGCATCACATTAGTTGGCAGTGGTTGGGATATCCACATCACATATTAATTAGTTTGCAAATATTAATCGGCTTATAGTGGTATGTGTAGAGTGAATCCTGTAGCGTTTATGCAGTGATCTCTGAAGGTGTTTTGTACTCTAAATCAGCCACGCAGTAAATACTCAGAGTTCAGATCACAATTGTTTTATTTCTTTTGTTAGCTTAGTTAGTCAGGGTGAGCAGGCAGCATGTCAGCAGAGGAGTATGGAAAGCTGACAAGGAGCCAGCTGGTGGAAATGTGCCAGGCTAGGGGACTGGTGCATGGAAACCTAAGGCAGACCTGACTGCAGCCTTGGTTACAGTTGCATCAGAAAACAGCATCCAGGAGAACAATCGGACTGGCAGTGGAGATACAATATCCTCAGAGAATGGACAGCTGAACCTTTCTGCAGTGGACTTAAAAATCTAGCTAGAGCTAAAGAGACTTGAGTTGGAGGCCAGGTGTTTGGAGATAGAAGCCAAAGAAAAGAAGCATCAGGGGAGGCATGAGAGGGAAATGTTGACTTTTCGCCAGAGTCATAGAGGTAATGGGGAAGGGAGTAACTGGACCCCAGAAGCACAACAGATCAGTAAATTTCTTCTGCAATTTAAAGAGAGGGATAATTTTGATAGTTTCATTCATATGTTTGAGAGGGTATGCAAACAGTATAGTGTTGACCAAAGGCTCTGGGTACAGTTCTTGACCCCCTTACTCCATGGTAAAACTGTAAATGCATTGGCTAAAATGCCTGACTCTGTCTGTTTGGATTATACTGCTACAAAAATATCTTTTAGAATGTTTTAAGCAAACACCTGAAATATATAGGAAAAAGTTTTATGAGCATAGACGCAAGACAGATGAAAGTGTGTGTCAATATGGTGCTGAACTGACCACTTGTTTTCATAGCTGTGTGAGTGGATGTCAGGTCACCATTTTGGAAGGGCTGGCAGACCTTTTTGTGAGGGAACACGCCCTTAGCACTTTGCCTGAGGACATGAGGCTCTGGTTAGCTGATAGACAATATGCACTTCAGATGAGTTGGGGAAGAATAGAGACCTATACCTGGCCAGCAGGGCAGCCCTGCACAGGAAGGGGACCCCCAGTATTGCTCATGGGTCTAAAGGAACCCATGTTGGGCAGCACAGGCTGCCCCAACAGAATATGCCAGTAGCAGGGGAAGCCACTAATGCACGTACACATCCAGGAGCTAGATTTAAAAGTTTTGAATGCAACCAGTGGGGCCATGTGGCATACAGGTGTCCATGGATGCAAGGTGGGGAACCAAAGGTGAGGGTGCCAGTAAGTGGGAAAGACAAAATGCCAATAGTAGGTTGTCTTGAGACAACAGGGGTACTAAACTACCATCCTGTAGATGTCCTGAGAGGGAAGGATTTGGATGAGGCAGTACCATGAACTTATGCAGTTACACGCGGTCAGGTGAGGAGACATGCATGTGGGTCTGGTAGCCTGGGGGAGAACCAGACAGACTGCATACTTGCAACCAGGACTGGTAAGGTGGTTACTTCAGAAAGGGAGCTACTTAGTAGCAGTGAGACTGAATGTGAGCCACAGCTGCTTGTGGGTACTGATGTTCCCTTTGACAGACTGATTGCAAAGGTAGAGGTGAGGAGTAGTACCCAGGCTGACAGTGAGGCACCACTATCAGAGGATGCCAGGCTTCCTGTGGAAGGGGAGCTGGGAAGGGTTACACAGAGAGAGTTGAGACAGGCTCAGCTCTCACACAATACATTGCAAGGCCTAAGGCAGTTAGCTAGGGAGGCACCTGATTCTCAAGGAAAGGGAGAATCTGTATACTGGGACAAAGGGTTACTATACAGAGAGTGGACCCCTGAGGGAGGGCTAGAAGGTGAGAGAGTACTGCAGTTGGTAGTGCCTAGAGCCTACCATCTGGCACTTCTAGCCATAGCCCATCATATTCCCTTTGCAGGTCATATGGGCATAAAATGTATGAAGAGACATATTGTGCAAAACTTCTATTGGCCTGGAATTTCCAGAAATGTAACAAGGTACTGCAGGACCTGCGAGCAGTGCCAAAAGATAGGCAAGGCAGGAGACAGGGTGAGAGCTCCTTTGAGGCCATTGTCTGTGATTGAAGAGCCATTTCAGAGGGTAGCTATGGATATTGTGGGTCCTCTGAGTACCCCAAGTTCCACAGGGAAAAAGTATATCCTAGTGATAGTGGATTATGCTACACGATTCCCTGAGACAGTGACTTTGTCCTCCATTGAGGCTGAGAAGGTGGCAAATGCTTTGTTAGAGATTTTCAGCAGGGTGGATTTCCCAAAAGAAGTACTGTCTGACAGAGGTGCCAATTTCATGTCAGACCTGCTGGCTTGTCTGGAGAAGTCATGTGGGGTGAAGCACAAGAAGACCACCCCCTACCATCCCCAGACTAATGGTTTTGTTGAGAGGTTAAACTCTACAATCAAGTCCATGCTATGTGCATTTGCAGATCAGCTTAAGAAGGAGTGGGACAAATATCTGCCCCATCTGTTGTTTGCTTACAGAGAGGTTCCCCAGGAATCCACAGGTTTTTCACCCTTTGAGTTGCTGTATGGGCATAGGGTGAGGAGACCTCTAGATTTAATTCAAGATGAATGGGAAGGTGAGTGCGAGACTCACAAGGAGTCTGTTGTGGCATATGTCCTAAACCTCAAGACTAGGCTTAGGGAACTCATGGGCTTGGCCCAGGAGAAGCTGGCAGAAGCCCAACAACAGAAAAAGGTGTGGCATTATGACAGGAATGCTCGAGCTAGAGAGTATGCTGTGGTGCAGCAGGTAATGATTCTCATTCCTGTCAGACACAAAAAACTGCAAGCAGTTTGGGAGGGTCCTTACAAGGTGGTAAGAAAGGTAAGTGATATTAACTACATGGTGGAACTGCTAGGCAGATGGCAGGGGTACAAATTTTACCATGTTAACATGATGAAACCTTACCATGATAGGGAGGCCCTTGTGCTGAGCATTTGCAGTGGATTGCAGGAGGAGTCTAATGGAGATCTGGGGACTGATGTCCTCAGTGAAGCTCTGGCTGACACCTCAGTAGAAGGGGTAGCAATAGCCCAGCAGCTATTTCCTACCCAGGTTTGAGAAATCCGAGCAGTGTTGCAGGAATTTGGGGACATGTTCACTGGAAAACCAGGTTAAACCCACCTGGTGCAGCACCAGGTGGATGCAGGACCACAAAGGCCTATTAGGCAGGCCCCCTATAGGGTGCCTGAGAGAGTCAGGCAGACTCTGAGGGAAGAGGTACAGGAGTTGTTGGAACTAGGGATGATTCAAGAGACCAACAGTTTCCTGGGCCTCCCCAGTGGTGCCAGTGCCAAAGAAGGATGGCAGCACCAGGTTCTGTGTGGACTCCAGGAAATTAAATAGTCACACAGAGTCAGATGCTTACCCCATGGCTAGGACAGATGAGGCCCTAGAGCAGCTGGGTGGGGCTAAGTATCTTACAAACATTGATCTTACCAAGGGTTACTGGCAGATGCCCTTGACTCCAAGTGCTAGAGAGAAGTTAGCCTTTCTGACTCCTTTTGGCTTGTACGAGCTCACAAATATGTCCTTTAGGATAAAGAATGCCCCAGCAACTTTTCAGAGGCTGGTAGATCATATCCTAGTAGTATTTGAAGGGTTTGCCCTTGCTTACCTAGATGATATTGCCATCTACAGCCATTCCTGGCCAGAGCACCTTCAGCATGTCGGGGAGGTGCTGGGCAGACCACAGAGGGCAGGGTAGACCATTAAGCTGAACAAATCTCAGGTGGGTATGGCAGAGGTCTCCTACCTAGGATATAGAGTGGGGAGTGGTAAGATAAGGCCAGAACCTGCCAAAATGGAAGCCATTCAGGCATGGCCTGCACATGTTACTAAAAAGCAGGTGAGGGCATTTTAGGGACAGTAGGGTACTACAGAAAGTTTTCCCCAGTTATAGTACCATAGCTGTTCCCATCATAGACCTGGCAATCAAGAACAGGCCAGATAAGGTAGTGTGGACCCCAGCATGTGAGCAGGCATTCCAGAAACTTAAAGAAGATTTGGGAGGACCCCCTGTGTTAGCCAGTCCAGGTTACAGCAAATAATTTGTTGTGCAAGTGGATGCTTTGAATCATGGGGTGGGGGCTGTACTTAGCCAGATTTCTTTACTGGGGCAAGATCACCCAGTGGTTTATCTCAGTCATAGGCTGCAACACAGGGAGGAATGCAATGCAGCTGTAGAAAAGGAATGCCTAGCCATAGTGTGGGCACTGCAGAAACTTCGGCCTTATCTGTATGGAAGGAACTTCACTGTTATGAGAGATCACAACCCCCTAATATGGTTAAACAGAGGCAGCCAGTAAAATGCCAAGTTGCTAAGATGGAGCTTGGGGTTGCAAGCATATGATATGCCAGTGCAGCACTGCAGTGGGAATAGCAATGCCAATGGAGATGGGCTCTCAATACAGGGAATGGGATGAGGTACACTCAGATAGACCTAACCATCTCAAGTGGCGTTTCTCAAGGGTCACTTGAAAAACTAACTTGAGTTCTCCGGGAGGGGGGGTATGAAGATTGGGTAGAGATGGGTGAAGGCTGCCAACCTAGCCAAATAGAATTTGATACATAATTCTGGCATTTGTAAATACAAATGTAAAATACAGGTTTGTTTCTTAAATGAAAGAAAAATACCGTAAAATGTTGAACTTCAAGATTGTAGCAACATTGCCATCTGCTGTAAGGAAAACTAAGTCAAGCATTTCACATCTGTTCTTTGAAATTAAAATCATGTCTTGTATGTTCTTTTGACCTCCATATCTCGGAGTCATTATGTCTGGACTTGCACATCCTTTCTATTGTTTTAAGTATAAAGTTAATGACCAGAATTTACATATAGAATGTCCTTTATTACTTTAAGTGTAAAAGAATGTAAATGCAGTTTCTGTGTGGCATGGGAACCAGGAAAGTGTCAAAATGATGTAATGTGTATACTGGGAAACCTAAGTGTCAAAAAACATGATGTAATCTGGGAGGGCCCAGCAGAAATGCTTGTTAGTGATTTTTAAAACTATTGCTTAGAGAGAGACTGGGAGCATTTTTGTCTTGATATCCAGCTTATCAGCACGCTACCTGTGTCTTAAGTAAGTTATCTTAGAAGTGTGTTTTCTTGTAGAAATAGCTAGGACTATAAAGATTAGTCTAAGTGTTTTTCTGTTATGTCAGAACTGTACTACTGAATTATTTTAAGTTTCTGTGTGATCTCTGAACTCTTGAATAGCACTGTGGTGTAGTTTTATTGTCTTGTGTTTTTAGCATTTATTGATAAATATTTGTAAACTCTTTTCAACTGTGGCTGGTTTATGTAGGCATAAATTAAGCTCTAGAGTACATTGCATGCTTATAAGTGATCCTGTAATAAGACCTTCCAATAAGCCTTGATTGCTTAAGTTACACTACTATTGGATAATAATATTGCACAGTAATAATTGGACATCCCTTTTAAGGGCCTTTGGGTAGCTGATAATTATTAGCTGGTGGTGGCAGGAATTACTACCATATAGTCTGGGCATAGGGCCACAGCTGGAGAATCTGTGTCAGCTTTTCCCAGGAGTGTCTGTGAAGTTGTATAAATACTTATCTCTAATTGTGTGTGTGTGTGTGTGTGTGTGTGTGTGTGTGTGTGTGTGTGTGTGTGTGTGTGTGTGTGTGTGTGTGTGTGTGTCAGCTACTTGGGCAGGGCCATGAAGCACTGGTTGGACAGAGAGGGTACTGGAGGTTTTAGCTTGCCAGCTAGGCTGAGATCTGGACCCTATAGCTGTACTACTGGAGAGTCTTACTGGGGACCTGGGGAGCAAGGGAGTGACCAGCCTCGGACTGACTGTGATCTCTGTGTGCTCTTAATGGAAATTGCATTTTACTGTGTGTATCTGTTATCCTTTCCTCTCATATGAGATGCCCTCTCTGGTGTTAGTGGTGAGGATTGAAGCTCCTTGATTGCTGGGCCAGGGCACAGGCATCACAATTCTATATTTGCTTGTATAAAAAACAGCTAGATTGATTTCTGGTATGGTGTGCTATACACAATTAGTAACAATCTGTTTTCCTGACTCCTACCATAACTTTTCTAATCATGCCTCTTCTTAATAACATATACCTCTCATTTTCTTATGAAAATGTGAATGTAAATGTGAAACTGTAGTTAAGTGACAAACTGTAATTAATGTCTATGCTACTGGATATATTAGAATAATGGTCTTAAGATCAGTTTGTTGAATACACATTGTCCTTTCATATGCTGCCTATAATTAGTTGATACATCTATTGGTTAAATAAGAGAGTCTTGGACAAGTCAAAATGCCATAAGAAGCTGTAGTTGTTAAATGCAGTTGTTAAATGAAATTATACAGAAAAGGCACTATAGATGTGAATGACTTTATGAATCTCAAACCTATTAATTTTCCTTCCTGATAACTTAATCCTTGTGTTTTGCCTTACAACACCTTGTGTTTCACCTTACAGTACTAGCAGCTCACACCTGAGTGTGTCAACCAATAGCATAACTGCAAGCAAATCTTAAGCAAAGGATAGGGCTTCCAGGTGCAGTAATAATCACCCTCAAAAACAATCCATGCAAGATACTTAGTCACTAGGGATGCACAAGCCAACACCCCACCCCAGATGGCACTTTAACTGAAGAGACAAAATAAAATGAAAAAAAAGAACATCCCTGTAATAACACTTTACTGTAATAACCCATTGACTACAAATTATTTTATATTTATATCCATGCTCACCCCAGCTACCTAAATAAATAAATAACAGGATGATATATGGCTGATTACGCCTTCCCAACACTTTGTGCCCAGGGTAATTGCCTCTCTCACCTCTCCCTAGCTACACTTCTGTAGAGAAGTATCTGATCTCTGTCAGTTGAACTTTCACAATTCTAGAATACTGTATCTGACATTTTTAATGTAAATGTTTCTATAATTCATAGGTAAGTACTAGGCTTGCTCCCCTTGCAGGCCATTTTAATCCTTGCCAGTTTCTCTTTTTGTGCTCGAATTAGCCTGTCCCATTTGGTTAGAGACTGCCCTTACTCTTCCCATGGCTGATAATTACATATTACCCCTAATGAGAATTACTGTGATCCTAAAATAGATAAAGCAAGGGGGACCCATACATGGGATAAAGCATTTAAGAGATGCCTCTGTCCATTAGTAGTACAGGGGGCAGTCATGGGTAAATTTTCTGTTTCTCATCTGTAAATCCAATTTGTGCTTGAATATGGATAGGGATGAACTTTGCTTTATGTGGTTGGAGAGTCTGTTCCAGAACAGAGGTATTGTCTGCTAGATATACCCGCCCCTACAAATTGTTCTATTGTATATTGCAGAAGAGGTTTAGATCCCTAGACTGAATGTTTCTGATGTCATTTGAGTTACTAATGTGCAGTAAATCCATTAGTATTGGGTCAGAAGATGCCTTGTAAGGCAGACACAGGTGACCTCTTAGCAGTCTGTAGGATACTGAGTATAGCGATAGGATTTTGAGTCAGTTCATGTAGGACATGTTGTTTAAGTCATGTATCCTTTTAGTAAGGTATCTCTGTGAGTGTTCCAGTTGGTGCATATGTCGGGACAGATACATACCAAAGGGGACATTGTATTAAATGATTGGCCTAATGAGGGCTGAGCAAAGGGAGATGATAACATCCCTAGATTTATTCTAGGCACACACTTCCTTTGTTTATAAGCTATGCAATATAGAAGGGCTTTCTTACAACAATGGACACTTGTTGGTCAAAAGTTAGGTCACTGTCCACATAAGTTCCCAAATCCCAAACAACTCAGTCAAGTTTTATGGGAATATTATTAATGTGGTAGTTCCCTGGGATAGATGATTTCACAAAGGATAAAATAATGCATTTTTTGGAATTTAGCTTCAGTCCATGATTTTGTTACCAGTTATTTATTTAGAAAAACCTTCCTGCAGGATGGTTAAGTCATTTGGGATCTGATGACTTCTTCTAACTGCATTATTATCATTGCTATGGTCAAATCTGTTAAGGGCTGCTAATGGGTCAGTCACTTTTCACAGCTCTGTGACACTTTTTTAACATGTTGTGACAGGATTGCAATAAATCACAGTTTTACCTTTAAAATGTTCATCTTGCAAGCAAAGTATACTTGTATTTTGCTTAATACTGAGCAGTGGTTATGGATCTTCCAAAATGAACAGTGCTGTCCCATCTTTTACTTTACTACTTAGTAATAATTATGCACTACATCCTATGCCAGAGCTAACATCTAAGTGTTGAGAAACTGTAGAAATCTATAGTTATATAAAAGATGTGTACTTCTGATTACAATATTTTAATGTTTTGAAAATGGATTTATACTTTTAAATATTTCAGAACAACTCACATGTACACACATTTCTAGCTTTGCACAGGTTTATGTAACCTACAAAGGAAAATAAATTGCTCTCATATGCACATATAATCGTTCTAATAACCATACTTCTTAACTGTGCTTTGTGATCTGTCAGCAATGGTTTATAATAATATCAGTGGTCTCTAGCAGCACATCCTCCTCAGGACAAAAATATCCCTGGTTGTAACCAGATTACAGTCTTAGTCTAAAGAACATTAATTTATTATATAATGTCTTTCATTCCAAAAAAGTCATAATGAGAGTCAACATCCAGAACAAAATAAGGTTTGGGTTTCAAGAGTGATGAACATTTGATTTTTCTGCCACTTTACACTTAATACAGATATCCCTTTCTGGAAAATATGCCCACTGGTGTCTCTCTTCATATAAGAAAGTACCTTCATTTTAGATTTTTGCTCCAAGTCTATTTTCCTATTCTGTTCTTTCAGAAAGAAAAAAACATGACGAAATGACTCACAATAATGACATTTGTTATCTGAATTAGTACCTAGATATCATTCTATCTAAAATGGCCCATGATGCAGAATATGTGGAACTTTACACCATCTCAGCATTCTATTCAGCTGGCAAGGCCTTTCCAATATTGTTTATAATTATGCATTGTACATTCGTGGATCCAAAGTGTGGCAATGTTTCTCTGAATTATACTATGCATTTTAAAGAACCTGCTTTACTGTGAACTCGTAAAGGAGATCATAATCAGGGTGTGAAAGTATACTACTCCACTATTGGAGTGTCAAATACTTATTAATTACTACAGGCATAAAGAATGTTCTGTAAGTAGGCCCACAAAAGTGTAGACTAACATTTGTACCTGTAGTCATAACTCTCAGGCTCTTAGCACAAGAAATCTGGACAAAGCCAAAAATATATGGGGACAATGGCCCAACAATACAGACAGATTTTAACTATTGCTCTTATAACCTTAGAAAGTTACCAGGATAAATGTTTTGTGTTGGCCTACATTTTTCTGAAGAATATGAAGTCTAAAATTCAAATATCTGTCATTTTTTATGACTACAATCTGCAATGATTTGACAGAAAATCACAAATTTTATAAGGAACAGGCAAAAATATGAGGAAACATCTGGACGCTGTGCATAAATCTGGACAGTTGAAAAGTATGCCCGCAGCTTTATGTAGTTCATTAATCAGAATGGGTGTAATGCTGACATTTGTATGCTACTCTGGCATTATAGACATCTAAGATTCTTACAGCTAGTTCATCACTGCTGCAAAATGTTTTATCTTTGACTATATCTTTGGATTTCCCAACTACAAAGTAATCTTTATGAGCTATTTCAATGCACGTTTTCTGCGATTGTTTGGACATAGTCACCTGTTTCAGTAAATATTTCACACTGATTAATATTGTTATCTTTACACTTTTCATGTAACATTTTATTACCTCACGATCATTGTTTTTTTGTCTTATGCCCAGTAAAAATTATGCAGCCTTCATATTTATGGGTTTACATGCTTTACTGAACATGCAGTTAGATTATAACAAACTCAAACAATCAAAACAGTTAGCACAAATAACAAGTTCCTGTAGTTTCCCTATAATTAAAAAAATATATATATAACATAAAGACACCTAAAACACTGTAAGAGAACGGAATGAATTCAGAAAGCTCCTAATAAATTTCTAGTCTTGTTTGTACCCAGAGGTATACTCCACCATCCCATTTTAATTATATTTAGTGCAGCAGACATTGTCAACTTGTTCATCTATGTCATATGTTAGAATTTAAGCCAACCATTACCTTCCAACATTTTTCCATATTTTCTCTTCTATATCTTTAATCTCCAAACACTAGTTCCCTCAAAATGTTTAAAAGGTCTTGCCCTAATGGTAGTTCCTTAGTCTTCTGCTAAATTATCAACTTCTAACCAGCTAGCATTATGAGATCTATAAGGGTTTGGTATAGAACCTTACTACCCTTTAAAACAAGCAAAGGGATAAAAACAGATTTTGTAATCTTTGTATTTATCCACTCCTATTTTGTCAGTAAATTCTTCTACCTTTTCTTTAAACATACACAGTTCTGGGCATTCACATACATACAGAACTGCTTCCCAAATCCTCCTTACCACATCTCTAAAACAATAAGTAAGAAGGTCAATGAAAAAACAATCAGCAAAAACAAAATGAAAACTCCAGCAAGGCTCGAACTTCCACTGAGTGACCTCCCAAATCTCTTGTATCAGAGGTACATGGGATATGTGCCGCTGATCCTTACCTCATCTCCAAAATATATTACTTACCCCTGTAAACAGTCTCCCTAACTTTGAATGAGTATAAACGCATTTGAATAAACACTCAAATGAAGAAATAATTTTCTATATTAATTTGCATACTTTGGCTGAATAGATATTTATACCACTCTCAGATTGATATTGATTATTTTATTTTTATTTTATTTTACATTTGATGACCTGGCTGGTCCAACTGGATATTTGTCCATTTTCAGTAGATGCCTGGGGAGAAAAGCTCCAAGTGAAAAAACATTAAACATTAAAAAATATTAAACATTAAAAAAGTTACAAATATAGCTCAGAGAAAAATAATAATATCATAATAGTATTTTTACAGTGGCTGCAATAAGCAAAATAAGAACATCAGAGGGTATTCAAATTGAATAATACATTTTTGAAAAGATTTGTAAGCAAGACAAATGAGAGTACTAGGAACAGAATGCAAGCTAGTCAGGGTTAGAACAGGGGCAAAGCCAGTGAGTTAAGAGGTGAGTTTTGAGTTGGGATTTGAAACTAGGAAGAGAGGAGATAACAGTGAGGTTGGAAGGAAGGGAGTTCCAGGCATTTCCAATTGTGTTAGAGAAAAAGGAGTCGCCTGCTAAGTTGTTGGATTTACAGATAGATATTAGAAGTTTGTTAGAAGAGCATAGGCTTTTGAGATTACAATAAGGACTAATGAGGGTAGTGAGTATAAGGGTGTTGGTAGGTTTGTAGAGGATTTTATGGGCTAAGGAAAGCTGGTGAAATAAGATGAGATTTTGCAGCTCAAGCCATCCCAATTGTTTTAAGTTTAAGCAGTGGTGAGTTCTAAAGGTGGAGCCAGAGGCAAATCTGGCAATACTGTTGTAGGCAACAGTCAGTTTGGAGAGGTTAGTTTTGGACAAATATGTATAGATGGGGGAGGCGTAAAGGAGGGTAGAAATCAGATGGGTATGGGCAATGGAAGTTCTGGCTAGTGGTGTAAGAAATGGTTTAATTTTAAACAGGGAGCCAAGTTTTCTGTTGACTAATTTTATTGTGCTGTTAATGTGAGAGTCAAAGCATAGGTTGTTGTCTATCTCTACTCTGAGGAGCCTGGTGGAGGGGTCAGGAGATATGTAGGTGCCATTACTAGAGAAGACAGAGAAGTTGAGTGGAGAGGATTTTTGGGTGGGGGAGAAAAGTAACAGTTTGGTTTTCTTGGGGTTTAAGATTAAGCATCTTTTTAAGAACCATTTTTCAACATTATGGAAAGTCTGTTGGGTGATAGAGTGCAGTTCAGAGGGGGATGAGACAGAACAAATCAAAGTAGAATCATCAGTATATTGTATACAGGTAGCAGAGAACAAACTGGTATGTAGATCATTAATGAAAATAGAGAACAGAAGGGGGCCAAGTAGTGATCCTTGGGGGACTCCAAGGGTAATAGGTAGGAGGTTGGATAAGCTGTTTTTCCAGCGCACTGCCTGTTGTCTGTTATGAAGGTATGATTTGAACGATTTTATTGCACCAAAGTCAAGAGCAAAAGTTTTAAATAACAGTATCTGGTGGTTGACCATATCTAAGGCTTTGGATAGGTCAATAAAGAGAGCAGAGGTAAGTATGTTATTGTTCCGGTTTTTGTTGATGCAGTCAGTAAAGGAAAGGAGGGCTGAGGTGGTGCTGTGGTAAGGCCTGAAGCCATGTTGACAGTCAGCTAGTAGGTTGTGATTTAACAGGTGTTTAAGAAGTTTTTTTGGATGCATTTCTCCATGATTTTAGCTAAAGGGGAGAGTAAGGCTATGAGACGGTAGTTTGAGAGTTCTGTAGAGATCCCACCTTTATGCAGGGGAATGATATGTGAAATTTTCCAAAGTGAAGGAATGCAGCCTTCAACAATGGTTCTGTTAATCAGAATGGAAATGGAATAGGCTAATGGATTGGCTGCAATTTTTAGATACTGTGCTGGAAGAAGGTCAGCAGAAGGAGAGGAGGTTTTAAGTTTGTGGAGAAGAGAACAGATAAGTGAAGTGGGTACAGGTTGCAGTTGAAAAGTGGGAATGGAAGTGTTAGAGGAGGGAGGCTGAGAGGAGATATTTGGGGCTAGTTGGTTAGCAAGAGACTGGACATTTTCAGTGAAGAAGGTATTGAAGGCATCAGCAGGTTGTTTTGGGTTGTCTTTAGAAGTGCCTAGGGGGCGTGGGGTGTCATTGTGGCCAGGCTTTAGGAGAGAGTTTATGCTTGCCCAGAACTTTTGTGGATTTTGTTGGTTAGCTTGTTGTAAATGGCAGTAGTAGTTTATTTTATCTAGTAGTACAGCTTTTTTAGTGGAGTTTCTTACTTGTCTAAAGTTAAGTTGGTCAGAGGGATCTTTAGTGCTACAAAATTTGGTCCAGAGTTTATTTTTCAGGAGAATTTTATGCCTTGTATCTTTTGAGAGCCAAGGGGCAGGTTTTGAGTTAATTCTAATAGATCTTAAGGGAGCATGAGAGTCTAGGATAGAAAGGAACCTGGAGTTGAAGTAAGCTACAGCATCATCCAGTGGCAGTTGTTTAAGAGGAGACCAGTTGCATGCATTTAGTTCTGTAAGGAAGCTTTCAGGGTTAAAGTTTTTATTTGATCTGACCATTTAGTATTTGGTTAGGTTAGGGGTGGTAGTTTTATGTCTGATTAGATAAGTAAGGGCATGGTCACTTAAATCATCAGGTAGTGTCCCTACTGTATAAGTTTGGGAGTGACTATTTATCAGAATCCAGTCCAATATGCTTTTTTTGTTGTTAGTATTGTTAGTTCTGGTTGGGGCTTGAATGGTTTGTGAAAAACCGTGAAGATATAAGAGGGTGGTCGGGTCTGCAGAGGTACAGGTTTTCCAGTCTATATTGACATCGCCTAGCACTATGGTTTCTTGTGAGAAGTGAGTTGAAAGCCAGCTAAGGATCTCTTCTAGGGAACTAATATTATTTCCAGGGGGAAGGTAGGTGCAGATTATATAGATGGCTTTGTGTGTATTAAGTTGCAGCTTGGAGATAAGGATTTCGGCATTACTTATAGAGGGAGGTTTTTCCTGTTTGATAGTAATTTGCATGCCTGTTTTGTAAAGAATACCTATCCCACCACCATTTTTGGCTATACGGTCTAGTCTGAAGATGTTGTAGCCAGGGGGAGTAATCTCATTGTCTAGGGTTGCAGGTTTGAGCCAGGTTTCAGATAGGCAAAGGATGTCGAAAGCATGTATGTCTAGTAGTGCATGTAGGTGAGCAATTTTATTATTAATGCTGCTGATGTTAAGGTGAGCTATAGAGAGAGAGTTAGGGGGTTTGGAGGGTAAGTCATGGCAAGAGGGAGGGGAACAGAGGGGTTTTAGAGTAGCATTGTTGTTAGGACCAGGGTTGGGATGAATGTCACCTGCTAGAAGGGAGAGGAGTAGTCTTTTTATTAGGTCAGAGGGTTTGGTGAGGAACTGTATGGATTTTATGTTTACCTGATTAGAGTAGGAAATGTGGAACTTTCTGTGAAACTTTGCAAGAAGGTAGCATGGAGAAGAAATTATGTTAGAGAATGGTTGGAATGTGTTTTGGGAAAGTGAGCTCATGTGTTGACTGAGGGAGTGTGGATCTTTAAGGCTCAGATGTTCATATGAGGTTAGGAGGTAGGGCAACAAAAGGAAAGGAAAAACAGAGAAAATGAGTATATGTTTAAAATAAGAAGAGATTAGTAGAGGAGGCATAGTGATATGGAGGCATGCGAAGGTGAAGTAGGGAACCAGCAATGGAAATGCAAACAGGAAGGAAGGAGGAAGTTGTGTATGTTGTATTAGAGCAGGTGGAAAGGTATTGGATGACAAAAAGGGGAGGGGTAAAGTGTGATTGGAGAGGAAATGATGAACCCAAGAATGTTACCAAATACTTCTTTATGTTTCCAAAACTTCATTAGAGCCCATCATCAGCAAATTATAAATGCCTCTTTCCAATCTTTTCAATCAGGATAATTACCTGATGCTTTCAGAAACCAATCTACATACCTTGGAAAGTTGAACTTTTGAAATGATGACCATTTTTCCTTCTGAAATTGATTCTGCCATCCAGGTGCAATATACTTTGATGTTCAGGAAAAGCATAAAATGGAGCAGAATAAAACGATGGCCAGCAGTTACAAAAGTAAAATGTCTTTAATAGAATCCAAGCATAAGGACTTTCACAGTTACAAAGACTGCTTCTTCAGATGATACTATTAGTCAAAACCCTTCATTCCTTAAATACAGTGCTTAACATTCAAATGCACTACCTTCCTGATTGCTTGTAACACATTTAAAGAAACACCATCATTGTTACTGTAAAAACAGCTAGTACTAAAGCTAGTTGCATTTAAGGCTGTATAATAAAATATGTAGCTATAATCACATTACCTATTTAGTATATGTATCTATAAATATGCAAATTACATATAAACAACCTTTAAAAAATAAAAAAAAATTTTTTTTTGAAAAACATGTGTTACCCTACTACCCCATCAGTATACACATATTATTTAACATCCTATTAAGATTATGTTATCTACACAGAGGTTTAGCTTTCAGTATGGGTTTGATGGGGACTTTGTCATTCAAACCACTGCCACTATCTGCTCTTAATTTAATAATGCAGTGGGTTTCATTTGCTTCTCTCTTATTTTTAATATCTCTACGTCTCCCATCTAATCTATTTTTTTCCATAACTAGGAAGTGAAATTTACGTGTGTCCCCTTTATGAATGACATGTTTAGCTATGGCATTAGTAGTGGTTCCGGTATTAATATTATATATATGTTCCCTTATCCTATCACGTAGTCTCAGATCAGCTTTGCTCACATAAAATGAGCCACAGCTTATGCAGTGGGCTAAATAGACCACATTTGTAGTGTCACACGTAGCTGCAACATTAAATGTAAATGTCCTATCAACATCTAGATGATAGAACTGTCCTCTTGGATTTATGTATTCACAAAAGCTACACCTACTACAGGGACTAGTACACATTCCAAACTCAGTATTTCGCTGAGTATTCCTACCCACTGAATAACATAACCCTCCTTTCAGGGATTTCATATTTTTATATGTAAAACTCAGATTATTACCAACAATGCTTAGTATCTTTTCATCAGCTGCTAGGATAGGCCAAAACTTCTTATATATATTAGTGGCTATTCTTGTATTACTTGAAAAATAAACAGGTAATCTCACTATATTGTGCTTATTGCTATCCCACATTTGAGTTTCCATCCCCTCAATTACAACAGAGAAATAGGGATGTTCCTTCTCTGTTCTGTTTTGCTTGACCTCCTGAATAATAGACCTAACTTTGTGTGTGCTATATCCCCTGCTCCATTTTATGTTTTTCCTGTTGGTTGTCCTGTGGAGCAAGTTATTTATCAGGTGTATCATTGTGCTGTAATGTGGATTTATACTTATATGTTCAGTTTGAGCTAAAAACAACAAAATGTCAACTTCTACCATCTGCTACAAAAATTCATTTCACTATTCATATGTCAAAAGTCAAAAGCCTCTATATTAAACAGCTTAATTTCTCAGGTCTATCTGCTGGCATTTATTTCTCTGAATGCCCACTTAACAACATTTAATAATTTAGGCTTAGTGAAACAATTGCTTTCCATGCTGTTTCCTTCTCCTTATCTTATGCAGTACCCTCAAACTTCCATTTTTTTTCAATACAATATCCTTGTATTATAGCAGAACTGATCATTGATCAAATAATGCACCATTCTGAGCTTTGATGCCCTGCTATAGGTGTGCATATCTGGAATTACCAGACCCCTCTGTCTGTTGGCAAAGTGAACCTATTAATAGGTTCACAAGTTCATAGGTAGATACTAGGCTACTGGCACTAGGGCCTACATAAGCCTAGCCAAACGGTACCCTGGCTTTTGCCACCTAAGAAAATTATTTTCCTCTGCCCCTGTCAAGCAGAGCCACAGAAGTGATCCCCAGGGCGAATTTCCTATCTCCCATCCAATCATCAAGATTTTTCTTGAAGAGTGCTAATGAGGAGGTTTGTTTGATATAGATAGATAGTTTGTTCCAGAGTATGGGAAGTCTCTGAGACAGGAATCTATCCCTCCAGCATGTTCTGTTTATTGTGGTGACAAAGTTTAGATCCCTAGAGTGTGTAGCTTGGAGGGATTGGGATTTCTTTATGTGGAGCATGTCCAACAGCTCAGGGTTTGACATAGCTTTGTATGTTAGGTAGAGATTGCCTCTGAGTAGGCGATATGCGACAGAGTAAAGCTGGAGTTTTTTGAGATGGTCTGCGTAGGGCATCTGTTTGAGGGTGGTAATCCTCTTTGTGAGGTATTTCTGTGGCCTTTCCAGTTGTTGTAGATGTCGTGTGAGGTACATACCAAAAGGGGCGTTATACACTATAATGGGTCTGATGAGTAATGAGTAGAGGTGAACAATGACCTCTTTTTTCCTGGATGAGAAACCTTTTGTGATGAGGTGTGCCACATAGAAGGATTTCCTGACTACTGTGGTGATGTGATTATCAAAGGAGAGACTACTGTCCACCTGTGTCCCAAGGTCTCTTATCACACTTTCGGTGTTAAGTAGACTACCACCTATGTTTTAGTTCATGGGTACAGAGTTTTTACCAAAAGGGATGACAATGCACTTTTTAGCATTGAACTTGAGGCCATGGCTTTGACACCAGGCATCTGTCTCAGTGAGGCCCTTTTGTAGGATATCCACATCATTAGGAGACTTGATTATGGCTCATAGTTTGCAGTCATCTGCGAACTTTGTTAGCCAAAGACCTTCTGTGTTAGCCTGTACTTCAGAGAAGTAGATACCAAACAGGAGAGGACCTAGGACTGAACCCTGTGGTACTCCACTTGTCACTGGTCTGAAGTTGGATTTAGAGTCTGCTACTCTCACAGTGTTGGGTTCGGTCAGTAAGCCATTTGGCAACCCATTTTGTGACATAGGGATTTAGACCTAGTTTAGTGAGTTTGTCTATAATTCCAGAGTGTGGGATGGTGTTGAAAGCCTTGGCGAGATCTAGATAGGCTGTGTGTACCACCTTACCCTCATCTACAGCTTTGGTGACTGCTTCAAAGAAGTCTATCAGGTTTAGGAGACATGATCTGCCTTTTACAAACCCGAACTGGGTAGGGTCCAGAGTTTGGAGATTACCAATGTCATTGTTTATAAGTTCCATGATGATACACTCCATAGCCTTGCAGACAAGGCTCATCAGGCTAATGGGCGGTAGTTCCTGGGGTCCGTGGTGGCTCCCCCTTTGTGGAGTGGGATAACCGTTGCTGTGCACCATTCAGTGGGCACAAAGCCTGAGGTGAGGCTATGATTGAACATGGTACTTAGGTGGGGTGCCAGTTCATTCTGTAGTTCATGTGGAACGCAGCCTGGGATGTTGTCAGGTCCCATGGATGCTGTGTTCTTGGTTTTGGAGAGTGTGTTTTTTACCTGTGCAGCCGTGATTACAGGTACTTTGCATTCTTCCAGTATAGAGATGGGTCCTTTAGGGGATGAGAGAGAGGCAAAGTTAGAGCTGAACTATCTGCCAGGATGTTGGTGATATCATTGGTGAGATCAGGCCATAAATTAATCTCACTGGAAATCCACATCCCGCCCCCACCCCCAGCACAAAAGACCACAGTGAAGAATTTCTCAAAAGCTGACTTCACACTTCTTAAGACTGAAGTGGTGTCCTTCAAGGCCCCTGGGCCAGTGGAAACCACAGCCCACATCGCTGAATCCTTTATAAATGCTTTCTACGGACACCTTCAAGAATGCATGGATCATGCAATCCCAAATAAAACCAAGACCCATTCCCCCAAAGGCAGGCGTCCTGTCTGGTGGACCCCAGCCATAAACAAGCTTTACAACAGGAGGAGGAAGCTACTACATGACAGAGCAAAATCCCCAAAAGGGAAGGCATCTCTGAAAGGTACTAGCAAAAAACTACGATCACTCATAAAATCATCCAAGGCCAACTTTGAGATAAAAATCGTAAAAGACACTAAAGACAATCACAAGGCCTTCTTTAGTTATGTTAGAAACCTGGGTGGAAACTCCCAGATATGCTCAGAGTTAGTCCAAAATGACAAAAGATACACTGAACCCACAGACATTGCCAACATACTGGCAGACAGGTTCAGTGCAAATCCCCCCCCCCAAAAGGAGAAATATCTATCCCAGCAGAGTGCAGCCTCCCTGACATCTCAGATGCCCAGGTGAGAGCCGCCCTCTCCAAAGCTAAAAACACAGCATCAATGGGACCAGACGGTGTCCCGGGTTGCGTGCTACATGAACTCCAAGAGGAACTAAACCCGCACATAAGACTGCTATTTAATCTTAGCCTTACTACAGGATACGTACCCAAAGAATGGCGTACAGCAACAGTGGTCCCACTCCACAAAGGAGGTGCTTCTACGGATCCTGGAAATTACCACCCCATAAGCTTGACGAGCCTGGTCTGCAAAGCTATGGAGAGGATCATTACGGAACTCATAAACAAAGACATTGGGGACTTACAGACACTGGATCCTACCCAATTCGGCTTTGTCAAGGGAAGATCCTGCCTTTTGAACCTGGTCGACTTTTTTGAAACAGTCACTAAGGCCATTGATGAGGGTAAGGCAGTTCACACAGCCTACCTTGAATATGTCATAAGATGGGTTGCAAACTGGCTCAAGGATAGAACCCACAAGGTCAGAATTGCTGGAGCCATGTCGGATTCTAAGCCAGTCACAAGCGGTGTCCCACAGGGCTCGGTCCTGGGACCCCTCTTGTTCGGCATTTATTTTTCCGAGGTGCAAGCAAACATAGGAGGATTGTGGCTGACAAAGTTCGTAGATGACTGCAAACTGGGCACCATAATTGATACTCCAGCAGACACTAGCATCCTTCAGAAAGGCTTCATAGAAATGGATAACTGGTGCCAGAGCCATGGCCTTAAACTGAACGCCAAAAAATGTATAGTCATACCCTTTGGGAAAAACAAAGTACCCACAAATTACCACATAGGTGGTAATCCATTAAGTACGGAAGAAGTAATCAGGGACCTAGGGACCCAAGTTGACAGTAACCTCTCATTTGACACTCTCATTGCCAAGGTGGTTAGGAAGACCTTCTATATTACCCACCTTATCATGAAAGGATTCACATCTAGATCAAGAGAGGTCATTGTGCCCCTATACTCTTCCCTTATCAGGCCCATAATTGAGTACAATGCCCCATTTGAGATGTACCTTACCCGACACCTGCAGCAGTTAGAAAGACCCCAAAAATACCTCACCAAGAGGATCAAGGGTCTCAAACATATGTCATTTGCTGCCCGGCTGAAGAAACTCCAGCTCTATTCAGTCGCATACCGCCTACTCAGAGGCGATCTATGCCTGATGTACAATGCCATGTCCAATCCAGAATTAATGGACATGCTCCACCTCAGAAATTCCAAATCCACCAAAGCCACGAGAGCGAGAGATTTGAACCTCAACACAGAAATAAATAGGACATGCTGGAGGGACAGATTCATCACCCAGAGGCTCCCTACACTCTGGAACAGAATCCCAGTCTATGTTAGGCAGAGCCCCTCACTGACTCTCTTCAAGAGAAGTCTTGATGAGTGGATGGGAGATCATAGGTTTACCCCGGGGGTCATCTCTGTGTCACTACTAGACAGAGACACAGTTAATTAAACCCTAAATGTGCATAGTATTCTCATTCCAAGGGGTGGCGAAAGCCACACACACTCTGGCTAGGCTTATAAATGCCCTAGGGCAGATAGACTAGTATGAACCTATGAACCTAAATCAGTTGGTTCTGTATATTTAGTGCCATTGTGCTGTAAGTCAGAGCAGACCTGAGTGTTGTCATTGAGATTCTTGACATAGCTATAGAATGCTTTGTGGTTGTCTGTAGAACCAGTGATGATTTTGTGTTCGTCATTAGCTTTGGAGGATTTTGTGAGGGATCTCAGCTTCTTACTGAGGCTGACCACGGAGTTCCTCCAATCATGGGATTTAACTCTTTTTTGCAACAGTTTCTTTCTTCAGTTGTAGAGTTTGTTTATAGCGGGGGACCACCAGATTGGCTTCCTTTTTTTGGAGGATAGCATCTTGGTTCTGTTTGGGATTGCACGATCCATGCACTCATGTCAATGCTTATAAAGTGCAATTGTATAGGATTCAGCAGTCGTATCTCTATTGTCCATCAGCATGGGTGTTGTGAAGTTTGCCACTTCTGTCTTAAGAAGCGTGAAGTTGGCTTTGGAGAATTTTTTTTACGGTGGTTTCCCTAATGGGGGGTGGGGCTGGGATGTGGATGTCTAGGGTGATTTGCTTATGGTTGGATCTAACCAACGAGGAATTGACCTCTGGTGTGGAACACCGGTTGTCCATGTTGGTAATGACCAGGTCTAGGATATTGCTACCCCTAGTGGGAGTGTGGATAAGTTGATCCAATGCATTGGAATTTATGAATTCCAGAAAATGTTGAGCACAAGAGCAGGTACATGAGTAGTTTTCCCAGTTAATGGTGGGGTAGTTGAAATCGCCCATTATTAGGGTGTTAGGTTGTACCCTAATATTTTCCAGTATATCAAGAAATGAGGAGTGAGAATCCTGGGGCATGGTGGGGGATCTGTAGCAAGCTGCAATTTGCAGTGAAGTTTTGCCCGGAGTTAGTTGCACTTGGATAATCTCAGATGCATTATGCTGAGCAACTAGCTTGGAGGTGTGGATATCCATAATGAATATGGACATGCCTCTGCATTTAGTGCTTCGGTCCAAGTTAGGTGGCCGAAAGGTGTGGTATGAATTATTGCCTGGTAATGCAGGGCTGCTCTCTGGAGCTTTGAGCCAGTTCGCTGTCACTGCATAGATGTCGATGTTCTCCATTTTAAGGAGTGCCTCGAGTGAGTGCATTTTGAGGTTTAGACTTCTACCATTGAGTAGCATTACCCTAAGATTTTACTTGCTTGTACCTGCTATGCTGGTGAATTTGTCATTTGAATCTTGCCTAAAAAAGGCACTATAGGGGTGGCAAGAGCCTTAGCCAGTATCCGGAATCCCAAGGGTGACAGGTGCAGGCCATCTCTGGCAAAGCTTCGTGGTTTGTCGATTATGTCATCCCAGGCAGACAGATACTGGATGCCCTTAGAATGACACCAGAAGCTTAGCCAATTGTTGAAGTCAATAATTTTGTCCTTGTACTGTGGTATCATTCTGGATGATGGCAGGATGCTACTCAGGGCTAGGGTCATACCTACCTGGGCTACAAGATCAGAAAGCTCCTCCATGTCTCTTTTCATGTAGTCCAGGGAGGTATGTCTCAGGTCATTCACACCAACATGGACAATGACAGAGTCATATTTGTACTTGCTGTGGAGTGACCTGAGTGCATGCGTTATGTGGTGGATCCTGGCACCTGACATGCAGCTGACAGTGACTTTCTCCTTGTTTAGTCTGGTGAGTGGAACATCAGTGTGCCTGACTATAGAGTCACCTATGACTAGTGATGGGTACGTTGTTATGCCTTATGGACTGTGGTTGAGTGGCACACTGAGTTTGTGGGCTATGTGTCATTTGGGTTGTGTTGGGGGGTGGAGGTTGCTTGTGTTTCTGCTTTGGAGGTCCCTGTTGCTTGGGTAGATGTTTTTTGAGAGCCTCCTCTTATATTTGAGCTTCCTATCAACTCCCTCAGAAAAAGTCTGTTCAAAATACTGTCTAGCCTGATCATTAGTACACTTTGTGCTTTATAAGACAGTACTAGGACTACTTTCCCTTTAAAACTATATTCTTTAGCGTATATCCAATAGCACCAGTTTCTGCCTACTTAATGTCCCTGCAATATTATCTATTACCTTCATCATTTTTAAAGAGACTGACTACTTTAAGGAGCTATCTAGATGAATTACCTGCTAAATCAATCATTTTATGTTCTACAAATGTGGATTTCTCACCAGATGCAGTTGTGTTTGTAATTTATGCTTAATGCTTGTTTTGTTCAACTTTCATGTCATAGCCTGAATATTTTCAGACTCGTTTAGCACCAAGACAATCTTTTCAAGCTACATGTCAGGACTTATCATATAAACTAATAAAACATCAGCACAGACAAAAACACTATATGTGACTGACTCCTCTTAAATTGTAACATGCCACTTGTGAGCTTCTGATAGTCTTTGCTAGTTGCTCCAAATTCAGTGACTAAAAGGGGAGAAAATAATGTTTTGATATTTCAATGTTTGGATCACCTATAGGATCTCATAAGAGATCGCATCTATACAACTTCCAAGAAGCATCAGTCCAAAAGATTAGTTCCCTAATGCAATCATCTACACTCTTTTTAAAATATTAATAGGCATTCTATTTTCAGAGGAAAGTTATTCCGGAATATTCTAGTCCTGCAATCCAAATAATCTATACTGTTTGACTTATCATCTTTAAATCAAAAATCGCTAGCATGTTATAGTCAGATTACCATGTGTTCCAAATAATATATCTAAGTTTGATATTAAGGAATCATTATGCAGTCATTTGCATATTTAAATTAAGTCTCTGTATTAATTGCAGTGGCATGAATACAGGTTTCACATTTTAAAGTCTGACTTCATATTTTTAATTTTTAACACTAATAGTATGTTAGTAACATGCCTTTGTATCTAGTAAACTTGAATTCATTTCCCTTCTGGGAATGAACTCAGAAGAGTTCATTCCCATGCAGTGGTCTCTCTGTTGATGTTACTCAGTATCTTAATAACACTATTATGAAATGCAAACTTCTCCCATAGGTATAAAATATATCCCCAACTTTCTCAGTCAAATGCCTTTTCCTAGTTAAAAGAACCATCAACTTTCTTACCCTCTTAAAGGCATATATATATATATATATATATATATATATATATATATATATATATATAGATATATATATATATATATATATATATATATATATATATATATATATATATATATATATATATATATATATATATATATATAGATATATATATATATGGGTTCCCCTCAGAATTTTGAATTCCTAAAACTTCAAATTCCCTATGGTCGAGACCACATGATCGAAGTTTTAGAACTTTGAAATTCTGAATGGAGATCTGCATACAGCATAGAATGGGAAATTTCCCTTTTCCTCGCTGTAGTGCCATCTCACAGTTGGTATATTTAAGTAGCGGGGGTGTGAGGGGTGCAGAGGGGCTTTGAGAAAGTTGTTTGTATATTTTTTTTGATTTATTTTGGAATGGGGAGCCTATCCCTCCAGCATGTTTTGTTCACTGTGATGACAAGATTTAGATCCCTGTAGCATGTGGCTCTGAGGGATTGCGATTTCTTTAAGTGGAATGCTCCACTTAAAGAAATCCCAATCCCTCAGAGTCACACGCTCCAGGGATATAAATCTTGTCATCACAATGAACAAAACATGCTGGAGGGGTAGGTTCTTGACCCAGACTCCCCATACTCTGGAATAGACTGCCCATACATGTCAAGCAGAGCGCCTCATTGGCCCTCTTCAAAAGGAACCTTGATGATTGGATGGGAGATAGGAAATTCACCCCGGGGATCATGTCAGTCGCCCTGCTAGCCAGGGGTCCAAAGAAGTAAATATTGTGGGAAGAAATATCCAGGGAATTGTTATGGCTAGGCTTGCATAGGCCCTAGGGCTGATAGCCTAGTACCAACCTATGAACCTATGTTGAGATTCCAAAGCTTCGATCATATGGTTGTTAAAACCTTCACAGTTTCTTTTTTGGTAATCTCACTCATTACCTGATCTGATTGTGTTTTCAAAATAATGTTTCAACTCTAACTTTCCTTTGTGCATGTTCATTTGGGCCTTGTCCTTCCCATTCGTAACTTCTACTGTATATGACTCCTTGCAGATCTTTCTAAAAGCTGATGAGATTAGCATACAGGCTGTTAACTACTTCCACTGTCTTAGCAGCTCTCATCCTTTGTAATAGATCTGTCCACCTGTCATTTGCCGACACATCAGAGTAGATGATTGCTTTTGAGCAGCAAGATAATTCTCATAATTCTGCCAGCTTAGTAATTTAGTCACCCTGTCTGTCTGTCTTAGAATCTAGGTACTCTGTCACTGATTCTTTGAGCTCAGAGAATCTTTTTCCAGAATCCCCCAACCCAGGCTTTAATTCAAGTTGCTCATTCCCAGACCCTACATAAATCCAAAACCTACATTGCACCTCCATTCTTTGGGCCTATGGCTAATGATCGAATGGAATGTTCAGCAAATGGCCATTCATTGTATATAGACCAGTGACAGTTCCATTTATCAAAAGGCCAAAGGATCATAAAAAATTACACTGAATGATCATAGTTGGCCAATATAAAGAGAAAAGAACAAAACATAGTACCTACTTACCAATAACAGAGAGTAAGGGAACTTGCCTTTCCCCACTGTAGTGCAATCTTGGAGTTGGTATATATAATTAGCAGCGAGTGTGGAGGGCTGTACCCTCCACATGAGCAGGATTCAGTGAACACCAGACCCTCCTTATGTGTGGGGCTTCATCCCCAATAATTATATATACCAACTCTGAGATCACACTACAGTCATGGGTCCAACTGCTGAAACCGGGAAAACTGAAAGTGGGACAAACAATCAGCAATCCCATTCCTCACCCCCCCCCCCCAGTGCATGCACACCAGTGAAGCAAAAATTACTCAACAAACTCTGCAGAACTAACTTACGCAAAATCAACAACAGATGTTCAGACTTAGCTATCTTAAACTGTAAAAAACTCACACCACTGCAACATTATCAGAATTAAATACTACCCTCCTGCCCCTCAACCATTCTTGCCACATCACAGCTGCCACCCAAATTGGCATCAACTCCAAGAAAGCAATATCCTGCTTCCATTCCTCTGGCCACTCAAGTGCCTATGGCAGCGCAAACCACTCACCCTCAAAAAATGCCCTCATACCAATGCCCCCTGCCACATCAGTGAACAGCTGTAAATCCCATTGCCCTACCCAATCCAACTGCCAAAAGGTGACACCATTAAATTGCTCTAAAAACTGCAACCACAAAGTTAAATCCTGATGAGTCAAGTTGCTCCTTTCCACCCAATGGTGCTTAGTTTTGCCTCTTTTCAAGAGAAAGGCCACTGACCTAAAAATTGTCCATCCTGGGTGAACAGCACAACAAGCAAAATTCAAGAGTCCTAAGAGTCCCATAACATCCCTCACCCACACCTTATCTCTAGCCTTCATCCAAACTATCTTCTGCTTTAGCCTAGTTACCTTTACCCCAGGCAAGAGAAACAAACCCCGTTCAGCATGCACCATCAACCCCAGAAAATCTAATACTGTCACTGGACCCTTCAACTTGTGGGTGGCCAACGGGACCCCCAGTTCCTCACAAATCCACAGGAACTCACACATAGCTACCACAGCTCCCTCATTCCCTTCACATACTAGCAAAAAATCATCTAAATAAGGCACCACCCTCTGTGTATCCACCGACTGCTGCCAAATCCAATGTAAAGCCATGCTAAACTTTTCAAAAGTGGAACAAGCTACTGAGCATCCCATTAGCATAGCTTTGTCAACATAAAACTTGTCTCCCACCACCATGCCTAACAAAAGCCAATTCTCTTCTCAAACTGGCTAAAGGTGAAAGCAGACTCAATGCCTACGTTAACCAACCATGGATCTTTAAACTCTGTAATGATCTGAACTGCTTCATCCAATGACGCATACCTCACCTTAGCCTATTCCACTGAAATGAAATCATGGGCAGACTTTCCCTTTGGGTAAGACAAATGGTGAATCAAATGAAATTCCACTGGCTTCTTTTTAGGTACCAAACCCAATGGTGAGACCTTAAAGCTGGTGAATGGGGGGGTTATCAAACGGGCCCAATAACCACCCCGCCTGTCGCTCTTTCTCCACCAAAGCCTCTAAAATATGTTCTCTCCCTCACACTAATCACAAATTTTTCCAAACTGCTCCATCCCCTCCCAATTTAGATTTAATAGGAAACCCCTTCAAAAAAACCTCAATCAATTCCTGAGCCACCACTGGTTGCGGGTACTGCATATGCATGTCAAACAAGAAATGCATCATCATAGGAGAATGTGTCCCTGAGTCGCCCTCTTGCCCCTCAAAAAAGCCCCCCTTTCTGACCACAAA
The DNA here is from genome assembly GCF_019279795.1 of Protopterus annectens. Lineage (NCBI taxonomy): Eukaryota > Metazoa > Chordata > Ceratodontiformes > Protopteridae > Protopterus > Protopterus annectens. The sequence continues at coordinate 1,929,281,832 of NC_056728.1, read as the reverse complement.
AATACCCCTACTATGTACCCCTTGTAACCCTAGAGATGACCCCACTACCCTACTCTGTCCAGCAATGGATGATGCTCACCCCGCCAATTGACCCTCACACCTATCACACTGCACTGCTTGGTGAACACCTGCACCCTTCAAGTAAGCATGCAACAATCTGCATGCTGCACAAGCACATCTTTCAGCATTGAAAGTCCAACATATTCCAACACATCCTTCACCCATCTTACTCCCTCTGCTGCCCCCACTGAAGCTGTCCATCACCATGGACAGCCATATATCAGGGTGTCTCACCTCCATGGACCTATCAACCACCTTCCTCTTGCAAAATTTCTGATCATACCACAGCCAAGCATTTCCAGTCTGTATCCTTTGTGCCTCCCATATCATCAAAAAGTAAGCCAAGAGCAGAAGGGCCAAAGTACTATCCTTCTTTAACCATACTGCCATGTAGTAAACAAATCCAAAAACCCAATTCTTCCACATTCTTGGCAACATTTTCCCCATTCCCTTTTGATGGAGGACCACTAAGTCATTGTATTTTTTATTTTTTTGTATTTAGTAACTTGTTTTTTTTATCTGATTGAGAAAGTGCTTGCCATTTTGCAGTTTTTGACTTGTCTTGTTGTTTATCCATTTTCCATGCTTTATTCCTGAGCAGAATTAATTGTTTGGTTAACTTTGTTAGGCATGGATCATCTCCCGCTAGGTTCTGCAGCCCCCCAAAGCTGCCCACAAGACCATCTGAAGATTTATGTGAGCTGCAATCCCCATCACCCAATCTATGGCTCCCTCACCTTCTGCCCCCTGCAAGTCCTGACCCATCCACTCCCCCAGCAATAACTGTTGAATAATTACCCACAGGAGCCACAAGTGCTGAGTCCATTGCTGAGACCTCTGCTGCCATCTCCTCACTGGGCTGTGACTGCCTCAATCTTTTGCCTCTGGCTGATTGCTTACCCTTGTCAGTTGCCAGCTCTTGTGATTGCCTTGACCATGCATCACTGTTATAGTCTCACTGCTTGGCATCTCTCAGAAAAGGTCCTCTGCTTGAGCCACAATGTTTGCCCACCTCTGCTGCAAAGCCTGGACATCTGCCATATTGATCATTAACACCTGAAAAAAGATAAGAACATTGTAAGTGAGCCATAAAAAAAGTATAAAACCACCACATAGTGTAGCTATGCCTAGCAAGATTATTAAAGTAATTCAAAGTTAATTAAGGATGCACTGTAATACCATGTCATTAAGTAAGTTATCTGGTCTGTACATTTACTTCCATGAAATAATTTTTAAATAAGCTTTAAATAAGAATAACATTGAAAATAGGCTGGGGATCCTATACAGAGGTTAAAAGCACCACTTCTACATGACCTGATTCTACAAAATGTAAGAACGTCTTAACTGTACAAATGCCATAAATGCCAGCATTCCCTTATCAGAAAGTATAATGCTTTTCACTACTTGCCAGAACACCACCATTATCTGAACCAAACCACAGCAAGAGCCAAAATGTGAACACTCACTCGGACCCCAGACCCACCATGTATCCTGAGTTTCCTTTTTTTTTTCTTTTCTATATATAGTTATGGTATGTCCTGGCTCCCCTCTGACACCACTGTGCATGCACAGAAATGGTCATTATCCAGAAGTGTCTCCCTGCCATGAAACACCACCACTGAGCTAGCATCCATTACAACTGGGAACGATCACTATGCCACCACTGTAAGCCTTAACTGCAGTGACAAGGGACATTGGCTTCACATTATGAACCAATTGGCAGACTCCATCAACTGGCTTGGAGACTAGCTTCTAGAAATGGATGTTTTAGGATCTCCACCAAGGATGTTAAGCCACCAAACATAAGTCAACAGTTACGCTTAACCCCCAACCATTAAACTATTACTGTAAACTGCAATTATTACTATGCCATTAAGAAAAAGTACTACTTCCTGTCAGATACTAAAACACTTGCAGCTACTATGAAGCAGATAGCTACTTACACTTAGAGATACAGGGAAGGCCAAGCCTAGGGACAATTTTTAAATGACACAGATAACATTTCACATCAGCCATACAATAATTAGACTCCGAAGCCATATGGCTACCCTCCAGCCTTCGGTGACCCCCACTTGAAAAAGAGAGGAGGAAAAAAAGGGTTTAAAAGACCACCTTTACTCACCTCTCCCTGCCTGTTAGTTAACCAAGGCCTACCTTATCACCAGCCAGACTCAAGTTGTCTCGGATGTGATCCTGCATTCAACAAAATCACGCCAAAATGTGCATTCAAGGCAGTTCCCAGTAGTCAAAAAACCTTAAGCTACTCCCCCATCCCTACCTCACTTCCTCCCTCCATCCTTCCAAAAATTAACCCATTCCTGCCCTAACTACATTTATACAGCATTACCTTTTCTGCCTATCCTTTTTCCACACCAGTCTTCCCTTACCTACTCATTTACCACCCCACAATAAAGATATCCCATGACAAATTGTGTCTGTTCAAAACCTCATTTAAATAAGACTTATACATATACAGCACCCCCAGTCTTTGATATATATATATATATATATATGTACATATTTATTTTTTGTAATATCACCCGGGATATGGTATATGGTTATCAAATTTTAAATTTTCATCAATTGTTACACCTTTGACTTTAGTTGGCTGGAATTACTTCAGCTACTGAGTTGTTTTAGGAGAAAAGTTTAGCATTTGATTTATCAGCATAACATGTTTTGTGAGTGAAGAGAAGAAGTTTCGTCTTTTTAGGGTTCAGTAACATTTGGGAGTCTTTAAGCCATGTTTTCAGAGGGGAGAAATTTTCTTGGATTATTTGTTGTAGGTGGGAGTTATTTGGGAAGCAGATAATATGAGAATCATCTTCATATTGAATTAGAGAGCTTTGACAGGAGGTGGTATGAAGGTTATTGATAAAAATGTTAAAAAAGGAGATGGCCAAGGATAGAAATGTGGGAGACAACAGTGATGGTTGAAAGGTATGGTGAGATGGAGTCCTGCCATTTTACAGATTGTCATCTATGGAGTAGATAGCTAGAAAACAAATTAATAGAAGAAAAGGAGAAACCACATTTAAAGAGTCAGTGAGGAAGATTAAATTGGGAAAAAGCATCAAACGCCTTTGCTAGGTCTATAAATAATGAGGAAACAATGTTGCAGGAGTCTGTGCCACTGTTAACAGTATCTATGAAAGAAAATAGGGCTGTTATGGTACTGTGGGCTGGCCTAAAGATATGTTGAGTGGAGGTAAAAAGTTCAGTTTGGGGAATTTACTTGAGGAATTGCTGATGGACACACGTCTCTAATATTTTGGAGATGGGAGATAGGATGGCAGTAGGTCAAAAATATGATACTTCACTTGAGTTACCTCCTTTGTGCAGTGGAATGATGAATGACATTTTCCATATTGTTGGGACATATGTTTCAGTAATTGAGCTATTGATGAGAATGCTGACTGCATAAGCTGTAGCATCTGCAGCTAGTTTTAGATATTCAGCAGAAAGGTTACCTGCGGTGGATAAGTTAGGTTTAAGCTTATTTAATTATTGTTCATGTAATTTGTGGAGACAGGTTGTAATGAAAACTTTGGGGAGTTTAAGGTAAGGTTTAGGGTGGTCTCTGTTGGGGGAGATGATAGGAAAGAATTAGAAGATGTGTATTGAGGAGGGGTTTGTTGTATTTGTGCTGTTAGGAGAATATTGAGCCAAGGCTATGTGTGGGCTGAAGATGACAGAGGCTAGGTTGGCTTTGCTACCAGTGAAGTAAGCATTAAATATAGTGGTGATTGGATTAGGTGAATTATCAGGATATGAGTTTGGCTTGCTTTTAGCTCTAGGATGAAAGAGTGAGTTAATGGTAATTAATTCATTGTAGAATTGGGTGTGGGTTTGTATATATATATATATATATATATATATATATATATGGGCGGCACAGTGGTGCAGCGGTTAACATTGTCGCCTCACAGCAAGAGGTTCTCCAGCCTTCTGTGTGGAGTTTGCATGTTTTCCCTGTGTTCACGTGGGTTACCTCCAGGTACTCCGGTTTCTTCCCACATTCCAAAGACATGCATCTGGAGTGTTTCTCCCCGGGCCTCCGCTGAAAACAGGCTCTGTGGAACCTAGTCGGACACTCCCGGTCAACAAATGTTAAATAAATAAAATATATATATATATATATATATATATATATATATATATATATACACACACACACACACACACACACACACACACACACACACATATATATATATATATATATATATATATATATATATATATATATATATATATATTAATTTTGTGGGTGCAGCCTTGGAGGAAAACAAGTTTTTTTCAAGAGTAGGAATGATTCAGGGATACTTCTTGAACTATATACCCACCAACTATCCATTATTTTTTTTTTGCCAGTAGTTTCCTCAGTTGCCCAGTATGCTGAATTCAGTCTGAAGCTGTACCCACAGGTTGCAACTTGGTTTTTGCTTCTTAGACAAATTTGAATCAATACTTTCTGTCAGGAAATCTTTAAGTTTTTCTGGGCAAACACATTTAAATCTCCATCTCTCATGTTTTTTATAATTGATAAAAATTCCACGCTTTTCAACCTAGTTTCTAATGAAGATTCCTGGCACAGATTCTAGGCCAGTAAATCTATCTTATCTTTATAGTTATTAAGACAATAACCACTTGTTGTATGCACATAATGAGAGGTTTCTGGTAAATCAGATGATCCAGTATAGCTAAAGTTTATTTTCCAGCAATCCACAACCAGATCTTATATTTCATATACTTACATTTACAAGCAAATAGCTTTGCCTTCTTGCAGAGATGCTCACACTTTCCAGGTGTCTAACCAAATGTCATAGCTGTGTTCACTCTTTGCATAACTGGGCAACAACTGATCATGGAATGACCATCTTACAGGCAACCTTTAGGATTTTTTGTTGTCATAGACAATAACCAGATTAACCAGATTTCTTCCATGCTGTATAAGTGTTCCATGGATGCTGGGTATAGTAGGAAACTTTTTCTTACATCCTTTTTTGATATAACTCTCAAAGTTAACCACATCCCCCTTAAGTAAAATCCATTGCTAGGACACTGTTGACTATGGAGAGCTTTTAGAGAGATAGTTATGCCCATGGACATGACCCCCAAACCCCCACCTGGGAAAGGAGATTAGGCATTGATTTTTTATTCAATAAATTGCATGTCCATTATACAGAATGTTATCGGAATCCAAGACAGCTTGAGCATAGACAAGTCTCCATTCTGCTATATCATGCAGCAGGTGTGCAAGTAAAACACTTCTGATCAAGTTTCTATGTCTGACAATATGAAAATATAAAGATCTGCATTTATAATGCTTTGATTTGTTATTTTTAGAATCAAAGCTCTGAAGATTTAAGCAGGTATTATAGTTATATTCTGATAAAGTGAATAGTTTAAACTCTACACTTCAATTATTTTGAGATTCTCTGGAGATACCACTGACTAAATCTTTTTTGGTTTTTTTTTTTTTTTTTGTTTTTTTTTTAGATTTTCTATGTTATGAATTTACAGAGCATCGACTCATACAGTACTTATTCTGTCAACAAATAGATAGTTTCCAAGACTTTGTTCAATCACATTCAATCCTTCTGGCTGCAAAGATGATTACTGCATTTCACACATTTATCAAAATGATCTCTTTTGCTATGGCTTTCACATAACAAACACATTGTATGAAACTCAACATGCTTATAAGCATACCCATTACAAAACTTTTCAAAAATACATTTTGTGTAACTAATGAGTCTTAGAACTCTAACTCTATTTTCCCATTTTCTTGTTTTTAGCATTCACATACAAAATTACACATTTCCAGTTCTTCAATAGGCAGTTTAATTTGAGAAATAGAAATGTCATTTTCTGTAAAGATATAAACCTGAACACCATAAATGCATCAATCCTTTAAAGAAATTACACTCATGTTTTGAAATGAGAATGACTTATAAAATTATATGGGCATTTTCTGAGACTGAACAATCACATTTGTCTTTTCCTGAAATGATATGTGCATATTGTTGATGAAATTTTCACTTAGAAAAGAATATATTTACTATATCTATATATCTCTGTATATCTAACTATACATAATCACACACACACACACACACACACACACACACACACACACACACACACACACACACAAACACACGTGCGCACACACACACACACACACACACACACACACACACACACACACAAAACACATACGTGCGAGCGCACACACACACACACACACACACACACACACACACACACACACACACATAACACACACACGCACACACACACACACACACACACACACACACACACACACACACACACACACACACACACACACACACACACACAACACACACACGTGCACACACACACACACACACACACACACACATGCACACACACACACACACACACACACACACAAACACACACGTGCACACACACACACACACACACACACACACACACACACACACACACACACACACACACACACACACACACGTGCACACACACACACACACACACACACACACACACACACACACACACACACACACACATATATATATATATATATATAATACACACACAACACACAAGCACACACACACACACAACACACACGCACACACACGCACACACACACACACACACACACACACACACACACACACACACATACACACACACACACACACACACACACACACACACACACACACACACACACATATATATATATATACACACACAGACACACAACACACACACACACAACACACACGCGCACACACACACACACACACACACACACACACACACACACACACACACACACACACACACACACACACACACACACACACACACACACACACACACACACACACACACACACACACACACACACACACACACACATATATATATTGGTATACTTTCAGTTACAGAAAGCCCATAATGTCAAATGTTATTTTCATGAGATGAAAATAATGAAAATGGAAATCTTGAACAGCATATTTTTTTCCCTAGGACATGTAAATACGTGCCCAAAATGGAGAAATATCCCCTGTTCACCACTATAGTGCGATCCTGGAGTTGGTATATATAGTTTGGGGGTGGGAGTGTACAGCCAAACCACATCTGCGGGATGCGGGGGCTGTAGTCCCCACATTGGGGGGTTCAGATAGCATGGTGTGTTTTGTGTAGTTCTGAGCAAGTATTTACTTGCCTTAGGAAAAACTACACAGTTAGGGATTCTCATGTTTTCATCTCACATAAATAATCATTGACATTATGGGCTTTTGGTAATTAAAACTAGATCTACATATTTAACTGGTCACCACTAAAATACCTCAAATTAGATGATGCTGTCTACTTCTCCCAGTTAATCTCAGAGTTCCCCAAGGGTCTATCCTTGGCCCTCTGCTATTCTTCTTCTCCATCCTAAACACCCATGCTCCTGTATGAAATGCCAAAGTCAGATCTTGGCATGCTCCATGGTTATAAAAGACCACTAGAACCCTAATGAAATCCAGAGATAAGGCCTGGGAGCACTGGCGACTAACAAAAAATAACTCAGATAGACACTCATTCCCTGAACAGCGCAATAAAGCCAAAAAGCAAATAAAATTTGACAAATCCCGCTACTATCAATCCACCCTAAACTTTACCAACCACAACCCTAAGCAATTCTGGTCCACTATTAACACCATCCTCCACCCAGGAAAAGTTGATACCCCCCAGCCATCCATTCCGTCCTCCTCCAGCAGTATTGCTGAATCCTTCAACAAACACTTCACTGAAACTATAACATCTCTAAACAAACAACACTTCCCTACAACAGACCCCCCCAACTCCTAACCCTAAACTCCCACTCCTCTTTTCTTCTTCACCTCAGTACCTACCTCCAACATAAAAAGACTATTGTCTATGGCATGCTCCATGGTTATAAAAGACCACTAGAACCCTAATGAAATCCAGAGATAAGGCCTGGGAGCACTGGCGACTAACAAAAATAACTCAGATAGACAATCATTCCTTGAACAGCGCAATTAAGCCAAAAAGCAAATAAAATTAGACAAATCCCGCTACTATCAATCCACCCTAAACTTTACCAACCACAACCCTAAGCAATTCTGGTCCACTGTTAACACCATCCTCCACCCAGGAAAAGTTGATACCCCCCAGCCATCCATTCCGCCCTCCTCCAGCAGTATTGCTGAATCCTTCAACAAACACTTCACTGAAACTATAACATCTCTAAACAAACAACACTTCCCTACAACAGACCCCCCCCCCAACTCCTAACCCTAAACCCCCACTCCTCTTTTCTTCTTCACCTCAGTACCTACCTCCAACATAAAAAGACTATTGTCTATGGCATGCTCCATGGTTATAAAAGACCACTAGAACCCTAATGAAATCCAGAGATAAGGCCTGGGAGCACTGGCGACTAACAAAAAATAACTCAGATAGACAATCATTCCTTGAACAGCGCAATTAAGCCAAAAAGCAATTAAAATTAGACAAATCCCGCTACTATCAATCCACCCTAAACTTTACCAACCACAACCCTAAACAATTCTGGTCCACTATTAACACCATCCTCCACCCAGGAAAAGTTGATACCCCCCAGCCATCAATTCCGCCCTCCTCCAGCAGTATTGCTGAATCCTTCAACAAACACTTCACTGAAACTATAACATCTCTAAACAAACAACACTTCCCTACAACAGACCCCCCCAACTCCTAACCCTAATCCCCCACTCCACTTTTCTTCTTCACCTCAGTACCTAGTTCCAACATAAAAAGACTATTGCCAAAATGTAAACCCACCAAACTTGCAGCTGACAACCTCCCCTCTGAATACTTGAAAATTGCAGCTGATACACTGGCCTACCCAATTTCAATTCTAATCAGCCGTCCCATAACAGAAGGCTATGTTCCCTCGATATGTCCCTTGATATGGAAAATATCCCACATCATTCCCCTCCACAAAGGCACCCCCTCCACTGACTTCTCCAGTTACTGCCCCATTTCTATCATCTCCCCTCTCTCCAATATACTTGAAAAATGTATCAACACCCAGGTCTCCAACTACCTCCTCTCCAAAACCCAACTTGCTTTCAAGCCATATCACAGCACTACCTCCACTCTGCTTTCATTCACTGACACTATACTTCATCAGAAAAACAATGGCCTCTTCTCTACTGCCATATTTCTAGATCTCTCAAACGCCATTGACATGGTATCTCATGAGCTGCTACTCTCTACTCTCCCCAACCTCCCCTTCTCAGAATCAGCCTGCAACTGGTTCCACAGCTATCTACACTGATGCCAGCAATCAGTAATCTGGGATTATAATAATCCAAAAGAGAATGCTTCGTGCCAAGTGATTCCACCAAAAGTTATTTCAAAAATTTATTCGTAAACACAGCCACATTAACACATTTAAATACAACCATTCGAATTTGCGTTTTCGTCTCAACAAGTGGAACTTCATCAGATGACAGCAAATAATACATTCCTTAATTAAATACTCTAATTCAGGTGTAATTAATTCCTCTTACCAATGGGGATAGCTTTCAAAATTTCAAATAAACAAATCAGAACAATTTTGACTACATAAATATTAATGTTGGTACTGAATAATTTATTTGTTAAAAACAAATTAGTTAAAAACATTGTATTTGGTCTATAAAATCCTTTATAAAATTCATTGTGAAATTTTTATAACTCATACATTCATTAAAACTAATAAAAAAGTATTATATAAATATAGCAGCAATTTGAATAGTAATTTGAACAGAGTTAGGATAAAGTTGTGCAATAGCACCATCTAGTGTGGAGGACCTATCATTGTATCAAATCTTGTTAGATTTTAATCTTAATATTGACCCTATGGATAAATATTAATTTAGTCCAGGAGTCCTGCCTGCATCTAAGCTGATCTGCCACCAGAGTTCCTTACTCTCAAGTATTGCACAACTTTATCCTAACTCTATTCAAATTACTATTCAAAATGCTGCTATATTTATATAATACGTTTTTATTAGTTTTAATGAATGTATGAGTTATAAAAATTTCACAATGAATTTTATAAAGGATTTTATAGACCAAATACAATGTTTTTAACTAATTTGTTTTTAACAAATAAATTATTCAGTACCAACATTAATATTTATGTAGTCAAAATTGTTCTGATTTGTTTATTTGAAATTTTGAAAGCTATCCCCATTGGTAAGAGGATTTAATTACACCTGAATTAGAGTATTTAATTAAGGAATGTATTATTTGTTGTCATCTGATGAAGTCCCACTTGTTGAGATGAAAACGTGAATTCTAATGGTTGTATTTAAATGCGTTAATGTGGCTGTGTTTATGAATAAATTTTTGAAATAATTTTTGGTGGAATCACTTGGCACGAAGCATTCTCTTTTGGATTATTGGTATTTGGTTTTGAATGCTTACGTTGTTGTTTAATCTGGGATTATGACCTATCACCTCACCTCCCAGTTAATCTCAGAGTTCCCCAAGGGTCTATCATTGGCCCTCTGCTATTCTCACTTTTCACTAATAACCTACATACTGCAACCACACAAGCATCTCTTATACAGTATGCAGATGACTCTACTCTCATCTGTTCTGCCCCCACTCTACCAGAACTACAACAAATCAAACAGGAATCATTCTCTTCTGTAGAAAGCTGGCTATCCAATGCTCAGCTCCTACTCAACCCAAGTAAGACAAAACTTCTCCTGTTCCAACCTTCCAAAGCCACCCAAAACACCCAAAATTCTCGCCAAAGACAATACCATCATCTTTCAATCAGAACACACAAAATGACTCAGTGTGGAAATAGACAACAAACTTAGATTTGACACCCACATATCTCTCACAATAAAAAAAGTTCACAAGAAACTTGGTGCATTATATCGAAGCCACCAATTCCTAACCAATGCAGCTAGAATCTCCATAGCCAATTTGCAGCTGATCTCCACCCTACTCTATGCATCCCCCATACTTACCAACCTTAGACAGACAGACCTACACAAGCTGGATGCTTGTTACAACAAAATTGCTAAATTTGCCACTGGAACCTCCTACAGCAGCCTTCATTGTATCTCCCTTAAAGAACTAAATTGGCTAGAACTCCCACAACTCCTTCACTTTAATCAACTCACACTCGCTCATAAACTTATTAATCACTCCCATAAGATCCCTTCTCTTCAAACCCTTCTCCAACCCTATCACTCCACTAGGCCCCTACGATCAAGCAACAAAAATCAACTCACTGTTATCAAACCCAAAAACTCAGCAGAAGAAGCCATATTTTCATGTACCATATCTAAACTTTGGAACAATCTTCCACCCTCTATAACTACTCTACTTTTCCGCAGCCTTTTCAAGACTGTGCTCAAATTCTACTTAAATTTGCACTGGCTTTATCCTTGTTCTAATCCATTCTAATGCCCACCCTTACCCCCCCACCACCTAGACTCTTAACCCAACTACACTACCGCCACTACTAACATCAGTCAGAATTAGCTAGTTGTCTTTACATACTTTAAAATCTTGTCTGACAACTTTGTTACTAATATTATAAAGGACAAGAAACTATCTTAACTTGCAACATTTACTGTATATACTGTTGATAATCAATATCTTGTTATTGTATTAAAGCCAACAACCTGTAATGCTGTTTACTATTGCTGAAACTTTGTACCTCTATTTATCATGTACATGATGTGGAGCTTTTCTCTCTGGGCATCCGCTGAAAAAGGACCTGCGTCCAGTCGGAATTTCCCTGTAAACAAATGTAAATAAATAAATTATATATATATATATATATATATATATATATATATATATATATATATATATATATCAGTAATTCATACTTCAATTTGATATTTAAAAACTGAAAATATAATGCCCACCCATTGAAAGATCAAAAGAAAAAAACGATCTTCATTACTGTAGAACTGTCACTATTACCTATTGAGTAAGTATGATGTCCCCTTTCATATCCACGTAGATATCAATTAGAAACCATTTCCATATTTATCCTAGGTAGGGTTAGCAACATATTATATGCTCTCATGTATGTCTTTCATGGTTTCACAAGGGGAAACCTCAAGGCACCTTATCCTATACCCATTTATAGATTTCTTGGGACTAGGGGGATTGCACATGCCTTCTTCCATGAGCCAAATGACTGATTTTTTCTTGTTTTGTTTTGTTTTTATCAAATGTATGTTTATATTGCAATTGCTATGCAGCTATATTTACACCATGAACTGCTGAAATACATTTATTGTGTATAGTATTATACTTCCACACCTGCATAGACCATGTCCAATCTCACGTCTGTTTTCTTTAGTTAATATTAAATACATATGATCTATTCCAGCCAACATATAGAGTAGTATAACTTAAAGAGTTATGCCAGGATGGCCAATTCATTTGGATATGACCCTGCTTGGACTTCGGGTCAAGAATAAAAGCTATAAAATGATTCTTGCAATCAATGGTTATTAAACATTTTTTTTTGTTGCTGTTTTGATTAAACAAGTTTTCATCTTCCACCCTATGGGATACATCCCGTATGAGGAATTTAAGACAACCCCAAGAAACACTAACTTGGAGACAAACTATAGTAGCTTAAGGAAACTTAAAACTACATCTGACAGAGAAATTGAATAACTGAAGAAGTAGAAAGGCAGTAGAAGCCAAAAGGTTATATATAGGTCTTCCTTTTTACATGAAAAAGTTCAACTATTATGATAAGATACTGACGTATTTCAGGCTGGTGATATATTAAAGAAAGAATTCCCCAAAAAGTCAGTGTTTCATATAGACATAATAATAATATCTCAAATATGTTAAGTACAAGGCCACAGAGTAATGGTAAAAAGAATGTTTACATATGCTAAATGCCTACTGTGTATGTGCGTAAATGATAAAAAAAAAAAAAGAAAACATTTAACACCAGTGGGCAATGGGAAGCTATTTGTACCTAACCAGTATTAAAATTACAAGCCGTAAAGGGTAGTATATGGGAACAAGTGTGGATATGTACCAGTGAAGTATATTAATCAGAATTAAATTATTCTTAATGTTAGAGTACAGGAGAGTATTACATACATCAAATCATGAAACTCTTTTGAGTCCACTGACAGCTTATTACAATAATAAAACACAACAGAAATTTGAAATTTTTACTTTTGTATTGAAATGTCTGAAGCTTCTTATATTAAGAATACATACAGGTAGTTTGAATTATTACTTACCCTCTCTGAGGCCTTCACTGATTTCCACTGATTGCCTCTCTGGTTTCTTTGCATTCCACCTGGTTTACACCCCTTGTGCTATCTCCCTCCCCCAATACAAAGTCTATATTAGAATCCTGCTGAGCATGGAGCCATCTTTAAATTTCTAGTCTCCCACCAGGACACAAGTGCTTTCGGCAATTACATTCTGCTAGCCAGTAAGCCATTAGACCTCAGGAATTTGTTTTAAAAGTGTTCAGATTTGTAAAGTAATACTTACTTTTTTCTCTTGCCTTGGTTGGCTCTGGCTCTGCCCCGCTCCATTCGCCCTCGCTAACGCTCGGGCTCTCTCCGCTCCCCTGCCCTGCCCCCTATTCCCTCCCGCCCCCACTACCTTTACATTTATAGTAATCATAGCCACACCCACAGCTCACCCTCACATCACCTCCACCAATCACAGCTTCTCAAGTCATATCACATTAAACCACACCAACTTGCTCCACACAAAATACTCCCAATCACTCTCATTCCCACTAGGCATTTTTTGCATCACCCACACTACTTCCCCATCCACATATAGTGCAACCCTATAATTCCTATTCAGACCCCCCCCCCACCTAGAAACAACATAAACTTTATAACCATGACTATCACACAACTAAATCTAGTCTGTCTTCTCATAATTCTTTACAACACCACAAGTTATCACTCTAGCAATATCCCTAAACTTAGTAGCACAACACTGCATTATGCATTCTCATACACAGACACCACACATTATAATAATATCTGCCCACACTTATTCAAGAACTACATAACGGACCAATTCAGAACTAAACACATATGCTCTCATTCCTACTCCAAAAACACAATACTTTCTCACACTCCTCACCAAACTCCAACATCTGTATAACCATTTTAACTCCAGGCTCACCATAAGTGGGGATATCCACCCCAACCCAGGCCCAAATCCATCCTGTCCAACACAAACTGCTCAAACACAAATGTCAGAACATAACACCCCCACTTTCTTCATCCCTGGCAAATCAACAACAGCAGCAAAACCAACCATCTTTTAATGCTAAATATTAATATTAGAAGTATCAAAAATAAAATACCTGAACTCCAGGCCACAATAGCACAATACTACCCAGACATAGTTGCTTTAACAGAAACCTGGCTAAATAAAAACATAGCTAACTCAGAAGTTCTCCCTACTGGCTACAATATCATTAGACAAGACAGACCTCTTCGTAAAGGGGGTGGAACTGCCTTACTCTACAAGTCCAACTTAACTGTCCATCAATTACCAAACTCCTACCCCTCCCCCAATAATTGGGGCATACTTATCTCACAACTTCAACTTCACCCTAAAAAGGTCATCACCACAATTGTGATCTATATTCCACCTGGTAATATACCTGCTAGCCTTGAAGACTTCTTATCCTGGTGTTCTTCCACATACTCACAAGAAACCCTTATTCTGGGGGACTTCAACCTAGATTGGTTCACCTGTATATCAGAACCACCAAGTAATCTAATAAATCTCCATGGCTACCAGCAGCTAGTCCAAATTCCAACTAGGTGTGATAAAAAATCTAAAAGGGAATCCATCCTTGACTGGGTCCTAACTAGCAACCCCACATTGTACCCTCACACAGGCAGTCTCCCAGACACCTTAAGTGACCACAACATACTATACTTTATACGTAGTAGAACAAGCATATGCAAAACCACTAACTATATATCCACTAGAAACACAAAAAAAAATTCTCCTGAGGTCCTCAACACTTTACTGTGTAACTGTGACTGGACCCCCCTAAAAACCCTCCCACTTGACCAGGCTGTAGCATATTTCAACAAAACATTTCTACAACACCTAGACACTGTCGCTCCATTGTGCAAAATCAAGGTTAGAACCTCTACAAACCCCTGGCTCAGTAAAGAAACCAAACAAATCCTCAAGTCCAGAGACACTGCCTGGCGTTACTATCAAAAAAACAAAGAAATACAAAGCCTAACTAAGTACCAAGAACTGCGCAACCGTGCAAAAAATGCATTAGGCTGGACAAAAAATCCTACTACACAACATTACAAACTAAATACCAACACAACCCGCAAAAATTTTGGCAAAATGTAAACCAGCTACTAAAATCCACCCAAAAGGCTACCCCAAACCAACCACCCCTGGCACTAAAGTTCCCATCGAAACACAATTCAACTCCCACTTTGTGAACTCAATTCTATCCTTAGTATCACAGGACAGTTCCTTCCTCACTATCCCCCTTAACACAAATAACTCTAATACAAGCTTTACCCTCAAAACAGTTTCCACCACTTCAATCAAAAGCATGCTCTCCAAACTAAAAACCTCATCAACAGCAGCCGACCTACTCCCCAGCTATTTCTTGAAACTTACAGCAGATGCTATTGCTATCCCAGTCTCCACTCTCATAAACAGATCAATTGTTGAAAACTATGTGCCCAAACTCTGGAAAATATCCTATGTTACACCCATACATAAAGGCGGGACCTCCACTGAACTTAAAAACTACAGACCCATTGCTTTACTCTCCCCTGGCCAAAATCCTAGAAAAATGCATCCATACCCAGATGCTAAACTATCTCCTAGACTGCAACATCCTGTCACCTACTCAGCATGGTTTCAGACCTGCCCATAGTACCACTACAGCTCTCCTCTGCTTCACAGACACAGTAAACCATCTCAAAAATGAAGGCCTGCAAGTGTCAACTCTTTTTTTTGGATATGTCCAAAGCATTTAAGACAGTCTCACACCAAATCCTGCTAAACAAACTAAACCAATATCATCTATCTAATTCCACTCTTACCTGGTTCCAAAGCTACTTAAGTGACAGGTACCAAGCTGTGAAATGGGAAAATTCTCTCTCTCCTCAGCTGCCCATAACTATAGGAGTCCCACAGGGTTCTATCTTAGGACCACTACTATTCACTGTCTTCACAAATGACCTCCACACCTCCACATAGCATGCATCTATAATTCAGTATGCAGATGACACTACCTTAATCTGTGCTCCACAAAACATTCCCACCCTCCTGCAAACAACTCAACTAGCATTCTCTGACGTTGAAAACTACCTTACCAAAGCCCAACTTATCCTCAATCCAAAGAAAACTCAGCTTATGATTATAACCAGTTCTAACAAAAACACTAACAGTAAATTCACTATCTACTCCACAAATGCTACTCCAATTGCTCCAGTGGCACAGGCTAAGCTATTGGGAATAACCATAGACTCCCACCTAAAATTTGATAGTCATCTGAACTTGACTATTAAAAAAGTACATGCCAAACTGGGGTCACTCTACCGTATCAAACCATTTCTTACCAACAACACGAGATCAGCCATTGCTCGCTCCCAACTTCTATCCACCCTACTCTATGCATCTCCCATTCTGACTAATCTCAACAAAACTGAACTAAGCAAAATGGAAGCTTGCTATAACAGAATTGCCTGTTTTGCTGCAAATTGCTCATATAGAACTCATCACTGTACTGCTTTGAGACAGCTCCACTGGCTTGAACTGCCCAACCTCCTAACCTACAATCAGCTCTGCCTCTGTCATTCTATCTATTACCTCCCCATTAAGTGTCCTGCCCTCAAAAACCTAGTACAACATCACTCAGCCAAAAGGCCTCTTAGATCATCAAGCAAACTACTACTAGAAGTCACCAACAGCTACAATAGCTTTGGAGATGCACTATATAGTAGTTCGGTGGCTAAAAAATGGAACTCTGTCCCTACTAGCATTCAAAACACATCATCCAAAGCCTCCTTTAAAGACCTCGTCAGGCAACATCTCAAGCAAAGTTGGCAGTGCCATGATTGCTCCCCAGGCTAGTGAAAGCGGATAACATATGCATACTAAATCTAGAGCAATTGATAATAGTTTTTCAGTCTTACTCACAAACACTGGCTAATCTACAATGTATGTACTGTACCTGTGTACTATGTATGTATTCTACCTACATTCCAAAGTTCAGCTGTACACCACAAATCTATTACTTACCTTTATTTTTAAAATTAATATCTTTTTGATTGTTCTCTCCACTGTAACTGTTTGTGCCACATACCACTGTAAAAACATGTCTCTTGTAATTTGTGTGTATACCGATTATATCTAAATAACTAAATGTGTCTGTAATTTTTCTTTGTGGAGCTTTTCTCCCTGGGCCTCTGCTGAAAAAGGGCCTTTTCGGCTCAGTCAGACACCCCCGGTTAACAAATGTAAAATAAATAAAAATAAATAAGCTGTTCTGTCCTTTTTGTGGGTGTGACAAAATACTGTGATTAAAATATGTGTGGGATATATAGGACAACATCTATTGGTCTTAGTAATGAAATACGCAGAAACAGGTGGGGGCAAAATTTTAAAAATATATTTAACAGCAGAATTATACATTCATGGGTGTTGGGCACTCGATTGAACACCGACACCAAATAGATTAATGTGATTGGTTGACAAATGTATGAGATCGACAATCCCTTAGTAGGGGAATATTTTGTTTCCCTGGGGACTGTGCAATCTCAGAGTTAGTATACATAATTAGCAGGGGGTGTGGGGAGTGCAGCTCCCTACATGAAGTGTGTAGGGGGGCTTGCCTCCCTCAAAATCACTTGCCATTGGTTTAGTCCACTCCAGGTTAATGTCCAGAGCATGCACAGAATGTGTTGATTTTGATGACATTGACATTATGGCATTACACTGTCCATTTAATCAAGTAACTGAAAACCATATACACATTTGTATGCCAACTCAAAATATTGCATCTTTCTTTAAGTTATTAATGCATTTTACTTAAATGGTGTGATTTGAATGGTCTAGTGTCCCATCTTCAGGTGATGAACAACTACACTCATGATTTTATGAAAACATTTGGAGTACTGCTTACATGCAATGTATGGTTTATTTTGGACTCTACCACATATAACCAAACTGTGGCAGACGTACAAAGTTATAATTTCCCTTGCAATTACATGTATTTAGGACAATGTTTTGGTAATGAGATGTGAGATGTGAGAACAATTCTGGGCAAATATCACAAAAAAAAATCCTCAAAGATGTATTGTATGATAGCCTCCTTTGGCCTCCACACACTATTAAATTTTTGAGCTTAAGTGGAAATATAATAACCTTTTTAGCAAAACTGATAAGACCGAAAACAGAAACATAAGAAGAGACAAGGGAGATATTTTCAGACGTCACTAAACCTGCATTACTTTCTATTTTCAATAATAGCACATAAGGCCAACTTTTAAATGTTATGCCTACAGTAAACATAGTTAAATAACAGTAACCCTAAAAGCTGCACATCCTTAAACAATAAATTTATTATAATAAGTATTATAGTGATTTCAAAATAAAAGTGTAGTTTGAATATAGTCTGATATTTTTAGTCTGTCAGTGGACCATTTCATCAAGATCAAGTTATAATATTAGAAAAATAAGCTAGTGGCACTGGGTGAAGTAAAAAGTAAGTTTTTCTCTCACTTCCATGCATGGTACCTTACCCCATACACATCCAGACAACTGTACAATCAACAGATTATTTATACAATTTCCTGTGTATGTCGTCCAGTTTAAAGAAAGGCAAGTTCAAGCACATACAGTTTTGTTATTTATTTTCATTTTGTTAACTCGCTAAGTAGACTGGTCCAGCGAAAATTTTCAGCCATGACCAAGGCACTAAGGAAGCAATTCAAATTGAAAATCAACTACAGATTTGCATCATTATAGACAGAAATCACTTGCAAATTCATATCATTCCCACAAGGTTGAGTGTACCCCAGGGATCATTCGTTGAGCCACTCCTCTTTGGCATTGACTTCACAGAGGTTAAAGCTGCTGTTTAGAGTTTATGGCTGACCAAGTTTGATGATGGCTGTTAACACTAATGCCATAAATTCCCCAGAATGCCTTTCCCAAAGCAATAGCAGGTGTCATAACAATGGACTAAAATTGAATGCCTTGAAATGTATATTAGTATATTTTGATAAGCAAGAAGTCCCTTATAACTATCATATTAATAACACACTCCTTAAAATTATTCCAGTAGTTAGTGGCCTGGGGCCCTATATAGGAAATAAACTGTCCTTTAAACACCACAAATCTGCTATTGTAATAAAGTGTTTTTATTGCACAGCTTATTACTATGGGTATATAGTTCATGTCCATGGATGTGATCTGTCCACTGCATTCCATACTCATCATGCAGACCATCTCAAAGCCTTGACCCTCTTCTTAGTGTCACACAGGATACAGAAAGGTGATCGCTATCTCATGTATAAAGCCTGAACACACTCTATATTGTCAGTGAAGCAGTTGTGCAGTGATTAACATTGTCTTCTCAAAGCAAGAGGCTCTGCAGTTTGATTCTCTGCTGGATGCCCTCTGTGTGGAGTCTGCATGTCCTCCCTGCATTTGCATGGGTTTCTTCCAAGTGCTCCAGTTTCCTCCCAAATTTTAGAAACATGCATCTGGAGCCTTTCTCCCTGGAACTACATTGAAAATGAGCTCTGTCCCAGTCTGACTTTCCTGGTAAATAAATGTTAAATAAATAAATAACATCCTCCTTGGTATATAACTGTCCAGACATTTGACAGAAACTGAAATGCTCATAGTGCTCTCCTATTAAGAAAATCAAAGGCCTAAATCATAAAAACTGTGCAGACCATCTCAAAGCCTTGTCCCTATCATACAGGATACAGAGAGGTAGTCTCTACCTCACATACAGAGCCTGAACAGACCCTATCCTGTCAGATCTACTGCATATTTGCAAGTCCATTAAGGGCAGAAACACTTACTCAAAAGAGTTAAATCTCTTCTGCCACATAAATAAAAAATATTGGAGGGATGTATAACAGGGAATACAACTTCTTTGAAATCATCTTCCATGTTACATAAGCCAAAATACTTCTCTTACAGTATTTAAATGTAATCTGGACGAATGGTGGCTAACTACAAATTCACCCCTGATACAACACCCCTGTGTCTCAGGGATGGGGTTCAACATTTAAATGTTCTGCTCATCTCTGGGCTCTTCATACATAAACCATAAGAGCTAAAAACTTCATGGGAATATACATCTAAGCTACTAAAATTCCTTACAGATCAATAGCCTCTTAAGTACCTAAGAACCTACAAACCTAATACAATGTTTTAACAATATGAAAAAGAACAGAACTAACTACACCCGACATTAAACAACAGATGAATTGTCAATAATGTCAGATAAAATATCCATGCATACTTTGTAAGGAAAAGTTAAAAAAGCTCATTAAACCTTTAGAAAATAAATAGTATGAGTAGCAGGCAGGACATTTTTCCTGATAGTTAATAGAAATAGTATTAAGAAGTAGAACTAGCAGCTGACATGAATAATTATTAGAACACTAATTATGTCTCAGAAATAACATAGTAAGAAGAGCATTGAAAACCCATTGTATTATGCTCATTCTTATGCACAAGCAAGCAATTGAAGACAGTAAGTAAAGCATGGTCAATGTGTATAAAGTGTAACAAAATAAGACTGTATATATAACTTACGCTGGTTTTGTTAAACATTGTTCCTAATCAGATGCAATTAAAGCAGCGTATTCATATGCAATTACGCAGCATATTCTGTGGAAATAAGAACATGAGCAGTTAACAAAAGAACAATTCAAATAGCATTGGGATAAATTGTAACATAAATGGCAGCCTGTGTCTCTGATGCACTCACATTTCTTTACTTAGGTGATCCAAGTATTATCCTGTAGACTATTAAATAAGTTAATGCAGTTTGATCCAAGAGGCCTGGGCAATTTTACTAAAGGCTCTTTGTGTGGAAGCTAAAGTTGTGACTCCACCTTTGTACTCTAAACAACAAGGTAGAGTCACTTCGTCTTAATTGCATTTGTTGCAATGAGACAGCATAGAATTTTTTAAGGAGACACAGTTACCTAAAGAAAAATAATTTACAAAATTCTTTATTCAAACATTCTCAAGAGAACACCAGAGAATACAGATGTCAGACTTTAGAAACAGACTTTTATGGAACATTAGTACTAATTATATAGTTTGCTAGCATCCAAATCCCAGTGGTGGGCAGTATGAATCAAATGATTCAGCAGCGTATGGTCTCCATGTTAACTTGCCCTTTATATCTTCTAATAGTATCTTGAAAATAGTTAACAATTCTATCAGTATGTTGTGGTGTATTTGTGTGGTTGTTCTTCATGTACATAGATGATGTCTATATATGTATGTACGTATTTTATATATATATATATATATATATATATATATATATATATATATATGGGTCTAGGAGGCATGCTCGACTAGCATATGTCCGAATCACAAAACATCAAAAACACATACAAGAAAGCGCTTAACATTGAAAAGCGCTTCCATGTATGTGTAGATAAAAAAAAATCTACATTTCTGCAGAGGAGCTTTGCCCCTCTGCACCCCCCACAACCCCCACACACCCCTACTTTATTATTCTCACTCTGAGATCGCACTACAGTGGGGAAAAGGGAATTTTCCCTTACCCGCACTGTAGTCCAATCTACAAAACAGGCACACATACACAAAAGCACTTGTCGATGTTAAGCGCTTTCGTGTATGTGTGTTCAATGTTTTGTGATTCGAACATATGCTAGTCGAGCATGTGTCCGGATCCCATATACACACATATATATATATATATATATATATATATATATATATATATATATATATATATATATACATAGCTAAGTATTAGGCTAGATGCCTCCGTGGGCCATTTCAGCTTAGCCAATTTTCCTTCCAAAGGTGAGAATCAGATCTTGGTTCTTGTGTTTGTGAGTTAAACATGTTAACCTTTATACTAACTCACAACCTTACAAAGATGACAAATGTGAGAATCAAGCCCTGTATTTTATGCTTGTGAAGCAAACACCTTAACCAATATAATAATTCCCAATCCCCTACCAATTTCTAGATTTCGGTGAATGTCACAACAAAAAAACATGCATGTCCAAAAACTTACCTCTTAATGAAAGGATGATACATATTTTTTCTCAGTTTAGTATTGCTGTTTTATTTCTAATTTAGTGTTTGCTAGTCTGGTACGTTTTATATCCCTGGACAAGTCTTTTTTATTACAAAGTAAGAAAGTGCATGATCTTAAGGTTAGGTGCTCACCTCAGATCACTGCTGGAAACATAATTAACCACAACTCAGTAACAGGATACCTTGAAGATGCATATCAAGAAACATCAGGGTAAATTAAAATAACACCTCAATTAAGGTTGACATATCGTATATTTATTTTGGATGGACATATTGAGGGTTTGGAGACTAAGTCTTTAGAAAGCTAGTGTAGCTATATAAAGCTATAGAAGTAATGAGGTTTATCCCATCCATAATAAAAAAAAAGAAAAAAAAAAACTTTCCAATGGTATTTACTTTAGCAATCACAAGGTATTTTCTGATAGACTATACAATGTAAGTCTTCTTCTAACTCCAGTAATAATTTGGAAATTTTACCCCGTTCATGGGAATCATTTCAGTATGCAATCTGACTGTCCCAGAATACCCTTCCTTCACTTGAGTGTGGCCCTTTTAGTTATTTTGGGCCTTATTCAAAACATATTTCCTACAGAACAGTATTGGTATTGAATTTTATGACAATTCAAATTGTGCTAGATGCATTCTCATTCTACTCAGAAAGCCACAATTAACCATTTACTTAGGCTGTGTATAGATAAAGATGTTGCACAAAATATTTACACAATTTAATATTATCAATTTCACCTGTGCAATGTGACTACTTCAGAGGACAGAAGTCAACATGTCTTTGGTGACATTTGGTCACCATCATAAATTCATCATTAAATCACTTTTCTTGAAGAATCAAAGCCTCAGGATGGTAATTAAAGCCTTTGCTTCCGTAAGTTTTTTAAAGCAGTAAACCACTTGCTTCTCAGGAGGTCTTTTTCCACGTCTACACTTTAATGCTACCTCATATGATTTGGAATACCTCATAAATGATGTGAGTTACAAAACTTGTAAAAGACAAAGGCTGTGCAGTAGACTATTCGCTACACACTGGTGTTGATATCAATAGTTGGGACACAGGATTTATGTTGCAAATTTGTGAAAGAAAAAATTTATTTTATCTTCCAAAAAGAATGGTATAAATAGTTTCATTTCTGCATGTATGTAAGGCAGAACTAAGGCATCAATGACTGCATTTCTGACTGTTCAAGAGCCTTCTAGTAATATTTAAAACAGTGGTAGCATACTGATGTTCTGTGATATTGCATAATAAATGCAAATTATTTGTTTCATATTTTAACAGTGTTATAAAACAATATTCAACAAAACCATGTATGTTAGATGCATGTTAGATGTCAACTATGAGGGGAAATATTGTCAACCTTAATGTTGTGTATAAATTTCCACCTGTAGGTTACATAAATTTTGATAATATTAATGCCGATCAGAAAATGTAACTAATATCCATACTGGTTCAGAAAACCAACATCAATATCTTTGAATGCTTACACATTGTGAAACTTAAATAATGCTTATTGCTTGCTAATTCAGCTCCATCTGAAGTTTTGGTTACACCTCCTTTTCCATTATTGCCAGTTACTTGTCCTTGTAAAACAGAAAACACATCCATAGCATCTAGTAACAGTAATACTGTAATATTTACTGTCTGCAATCATAATTATTATAAGCTAAATGGGTCAAACACTTTTGCACACATATCCCAACCAGTAAAAGAAAATATATGGAATGAGGAATATCTGGATATATTTGATATTATCGATGAGCTGGGGTTTCAAAAAATTTTAGATTCAGAGTTTGCAGGTTCTAAATATTTTGTAGAAGCACTTGCAGCCTTCCATAGGTGACAAGTAAGGAATTTCAAAACAAAATCCTGGGATAATTGGGTCCTCAGGTTCATTTATTAGATGTCTATTCCTAATGAAAAGTAGCTGCTTTGACCACCTGTTTATTATCCTACTTCCTTATTGTAAGAGTCCATGCTTTGGAATGAGGCATGTCCTGGTTTTGGTATGATCAGTTTTTCAGGAAACAAAAGGCAAAGGTTAAGCAATTGAGATGGAAACCAGGCACACACTGACATCTGGCTTAGTGTCTTGGTTGACAAAACCAGATTGGAGTTGAGTGAATATGAACATTTCTTGTTGGGCAAAGACAAATTTTGCTGGGCTTTTAATGTGGACATTTGTAGTTGGCCTGCATGCAAATTCCCATATGTGTGCAACATTTGTTGTTAGAGATAACCTGCTATAAAATGTTGGTTTAAAGACAATAGGGTGTTCCTAACACCTATCCAAAAACAAGGACAAATTAGAAACTAATTTAGAGACATTCATGGAACAGGGTATAAATCCATTTTGTGCTATCAATAGTTTCCACTATTTTCACATATTCAAGTAAACTACTATAAACCCATTTTCCCAAAGATGGTAAAATTCCGAAGAATCTGAGGCCATTTTTCAGGCCACATGGCTCTACAAACATTTGTTTCTATAAAATCTAAAACAAAATGTATTCCAGTAACATTTATCATCAGTTAAGGGTAAATAACGGATCCATGTCAGATCCACGAAAACACACATAACTGATGACCGGATCACCGAGACGAGATCGCCGAATGTATTCCTGTGTCCGCAATACAGTTAAAAAACAAAAATAAAAAAATGTGTATAGCAGGGGGGGCAAGCCCCCCTGCACCCTCATGTGGGGGCTGCACCCAAACACACCCCCCTTACATAAATATACCAACTCCGAGATTGCACCCCATTGCAGAAAAGGGAATACATCCCATTTCCCACTACTCACCATTGTCGGGGATGTGCTGTGTTGGCGATCTCGTCTTGGTGATCCAGTCATCGGTTATGTGTGGAACTGATAGGTTCCCTAAATAACATATCACATAGTCCCTGCTGATGAAAGATAAAAGGTAAATAATGGGTCCATTGTCCATTTTTTTTATTTCTTCTCTCAGATCTCTGTAAAAGAAGAAGCAGGGGGAATATTTTCTCATACATCAGTTATCTTACCCTGAATGATATTCTGGGAATGATAGCATCAACAAGAAGGACATAAGAGTTCATTATTTATCACTTGATAATGTAGTATCAACCATAAAGAAAATCAGAGACCCTTGGACTTCAAAAGCAGATATTCAAGCCACAATCCAGCTTTTGCCTATTTATTCACAGGAATGAAAGTTTTTTGGTATGGAATTTGAGGGATTTATGTATTTATTTATGTATTTATTTATTTATTGACACTACAAGGCCAGCGGGATGCTCTTTGCCTTGTGACATATTTGAGTGTTTTAGTTCTGCCATATAATGGTGCTAGAAGCAACAACTTCCTTCCACCATGGCATTCAGTATTTCAATACATTTTTAATCATAGGGGAAAATGATACCAGAACAAAAGAAGGTCTTCAATCCTTCTTACGCTTATGTGACTCACTTTGAGTTCCATTAACAGAGGATAAGATTGAAGGTCTCAGCAAGGTCTTATCATTCTTGCAAATAAAGACCGACACAGATCAGGGGTGCTTCTGCTTACCTACAGAGAAAATTATCAACATTTCAGCTGCCATAAGTAATTTCCTTTATGACAAGAAGGTGACAGTTAGAAAGGTTAAGGAATTGGTTGGGATGCTTATCTTTAAAAGCAACAACAATCTCCATGGCATCTCCTAAGTCTCAAACAACCCACTATGCAAGTATAGTGGGTCCAAAAGAAAATAGTGTAAGAAACGTCTCTGTGTGGAAGTTTTTCAATTCTTGTATGTCTACTTAATCACTATATATTAAAAGCAGAGAAAATCAGAAAATGGTAGTAGAAGCACCAAACTTAAAAACATCCTAAATCAACATATAAAAACGTAATCTGAAATATTGAAATTGAATACTAACAGGCAAAATGAAGCACAGCGCGCATATAAAACCAAATTGTACTTTATTCAAGTAAGCGCTTTCACCACATCAATGTGGCTTCTTCAGACCTTAATAACACACACCAATAAAACATAAACTTATAAAACACTTCAAAATTAAAGCATCCAGTCATATACATCGTCCCTGCTATGCATCAATGACATAATTCTCCATGTTCCTTTAAAGACATATAACACTTTGTTAAATGTATAGCAAGTATGCAGTCCCTATTCTAGTTAATGCAAACTCATATGTGCACAAATCACCTGGGCAAATCCCTAGCTTTTAATATAGGTTTAATAGAGACCACTTCATTAAGTGCTGCTCCCTTATCAGCCCTAAGTTTCAAAATCAATCTTAACTCGGCATCTTCAGTTTTATTTTCAATATTCCCCCTTCTGGCTGTTTCTTATATAACTTCAATTACTCTAAATTGAAAATCATGTTCAAGTCTAGAATTCAAAACATACTTAGCTATAGCATTATTCCTATTTCCATTCTTAACACTGTATAAGTGTGCTCTCACACGTTCTTTGAGAGTATGATCTGTCTTCCCTATATAGAACTCTGAGCAGCATATGCAGCTCGCCATATAAGCTATGTGTTTAGTATTGCAATTGGCCCTAACATTAAACTTGTACAACTTCCCAGTGTCTGGATGTAAAAAATCCAAGGATTCTGGTTCTATATATTCACAGTATCTACATTTACCACATGGATGTGTCCATTCACGTGTCTTACTTACATCCTTACCCCTATCAGGATAACAAAGTAGTTTCTTCATAGATTGACAATTCCTGTAACAGTAACTTGAGTTAGTACCCACTAGTTTATCAATCTTCTCATCTGTTAGAAAAATAGGCCAATTCCTCTCAATGACCTGCTTAATACAATTAAAATTGCTAGTATAACACACAGTATACTTAACTTGCCCACATTCCTCTTTCTTAAAATTAGTCACACCTGTTTCTTCTATACGTTGGCCTAAAATATGGTTTCGCCCTTCCATCTCTCATATCCTTCACTTCATTCAATATTTGCCTAGTCTCATTAGTTTTGTATCCCCTAGTTTCAAAAATGTTTACCAGTTGTTCTGTTCCTTCCAGAAATCCCTCATCCTTGTGTTGTAATCTCGACATATGCATGCCTTGTCTTTAATCACATTTTTAAATATCCTTCTTGGGTGCATACTGTCTCTATGCAAAATATGATTCCTATAACATTCTTTTCTATAGAGACTATTAGTAAAGGATAGATCCTGTTCCTTAATAACCATAACATCCAGAAATTCAACCATAGCTGATGAAAACTTAATAGTAAATTTAAGGAAGTCAGACGTAGTAT
The DNA here is from genome assembly GCF_019279795.1 of Protopterus annectens. Lineage (NCBI taxonomy): Eukaryota > Metazoa > Chordata > Ceratodontiformes > Protopteridae > Protopterus > Protopterus annectens. The sequence goes on along the minus strand of NC_056728.1, from coordinate 1,929,254,119 downwards.
GTAGAAATTCCACAAAAATATTTAACTGTTGATCGGTGCCCTCCCAAATCAAAAACAAGCCGTCTACAAAACTATGAAAAAATTTTACAAATTTGGTAAAAATATCATTACAGAACACTTTCTCAATTACTCATTGTGCCACAACTGAGTTTACATAACTTTTAGTGGTGCAGCTAGTACCTATGGCTACCCCATGCTGTTGTAAACAGTACTGACCCTCAAAGACAAAAACATTATTTTTCAGTACTATTTCCATAAAACTACATATTAATCTGATATGTTTGTCTACATAGCTGCTACTTTGTCTCAAATACTTACTCATAAACTCAATACCTTGTTCATTGGGTATAACCGTGAACAATGACACTATGTCCATAGTTACTAACAAAACAGATTCACTTAAAACATTTGTCCTGGTCTATTTATACAAATCCTGTAGAAAATGTTTAGTGTCTTTTAATATAATGTCAGATTTGTCTAAGACAGGTCTCACTTGTTTCTCTATAAAAATTGAAAATGGTTCTGTTGCCCACCCTCTACCCGTCACAATAGGCCTAAAGGGTGGGTCAACCAAACTTTTATGCACCTTTGGTGATGCTTGCAGCATGGGTATAGTCAGGTGATCCACTGTAAGAAACTGCATCAACTCTGTAGTAATAGAATAACTCATTAAATGCTCATTTAACCTTATCTGAATGCTCCTAATAATAGAGCTAATATATCCTAAAGTTATTTTACGATATACTTCCCCTTCTCCAAGCATATCTTTGACTGAATTATAATAGTATTCCCTGTCCATTACTACTATCATACCACCTTTGTCAGCCAGTCGAATGACAATAGTACTATCCCCCTTTATCAAATTAAGGGCTTGTTATTCCGCATTCGTAAGATTGGGAAAATATTTGCCATACTCCCCTTCATCAAATAAATAAATTGTGCACATATCAGTTTGCATTAACTATAGTAGGGACTGCATATTTGTTATACATTCAACAAAGTGTAATATGTCGTTCAAGGAACATGAATAATTATGTCATTGATGCATGGGGGGTTAATGCATATGACTGGATGCTTTAAACTTGAAGTGTTGTATAAGTGTATGTTTTATTGGTGTGTGTTATTAACATCTGAAGAAGCCCCACTGATGTGGTGAAAGTGCTTACCTGAATAAAGTATGATTTGGTTTTATATGCTCGCTGTGCTTCATTTTGCCTATTAGTATTCAATTTTACTGTGCCCTGGTATATTTTATATCAGTACATTTACCCGTGGACTGCTTTTGTTTGGTTTGTAATTTGAAATATTATTAATATTATACAGAATTACTAACTTTAGCATGAATTCATAAGCAATCCTAGCAAGGTAGACAGTCTGTTTCCAACCAAAATCCTTTATTAAGCACACAGATCCAAACAAAACAAAAAGTAAACAGAAAAGCAGCTTCGTCCCAAACTTTCTGAGTCTATACCTGTTATCAAGTATGGGATTGGTTTATTTTGTTGTAAAACAAAGTGTGTTGGTATACATGCTGACAATTTCAAATCCCTTCCCCCATCCTTATCAGTGTGATATTTAAGCTGGTACTGCCCTACTTACTAAATGTCTTCATAAATTAAAACCTTATGCACTTTAAATAAAATTAATAATGATGGGATACTTCTTATTAAACAGAATATTATTAAACAATGTCTGTGAATTTATCAAAGACTGTCCCCAGGATTTATTAAAATCCATATAGGCACAGTGTAGAGCCTAAATGGAATGTGTCCATGTTCATGGTCATGGTTCCCCCTCAGTAGCACTCCATGCATATTAATGATGGCATGTTGCCAAGGGAGAGCTGAGGAACATGGTTATTAAATCAGTTTAGGAAGAGGTGTAGTGCTAACCATGCCTGCAGATGAGCATGAGACTCCGACTCCTTGCAATTGCCTTCGTTTTATTTTTATTTTTTTTCCTTTGTTTTATTTTTATGTATTTTTTTTTAAAAAAAAGCATTTTTGCACAGCACGGCGCAGAGCACAGCAATGCCAAGCTGAGCTTACATATAATATAGCAGACACCTGCCAGACATCCAAAAATATAAACCGGATGTAATTAATTATTTATTTAAAGGTGTCTTTAAACATGTCTGACCATGTTTGCATGGCACAGCACAATGCTCAGCATTGCTTATAGGTAGCTCAGTGGTATATAGGTTCATAGGATGGATGTCTCACCCTGTCACAGGGAATTGGTTATTCAGTCTTTAGTGCCTGCTGAAAGACTCACACAGTTGAATCCCTGCAATGGCCTACTTTGACGAATTACTGCTTCTAGACCCAGTTTTACAGATACTCTGATCACAGTCCGAAATCGCCACAATGATGTTGTTCCCACCATGGCTCAAGGAGTGATTGAATACAGGGACTGTTTTGGTGTAGACCCAGTGACAAGCCGGAATGTACAATACTTTTTGGATAGATTTTATAGGAGTCCCATTTCTATTAGGATGTTACTTAACCAACACACTTTACTGTTTGGTGAGAAGGTGGAAGCAAATCCAGCTCATCCCAAACAAATTGGAAGCATTGATCCCAACTGCAGTGTTGTTGAAGTAATTGAAGCCCCTCCCTTTGGCTTGAAGCTGTACATGGACAAATAATCAGATTGTAGAGTGTAAATGACTTTTATATTGTTCTACGATCTAACCTTGCTGTAGTGTATTAATGACCATTATATTGTTTTACTGTCTACCCTTACTTTAGAGTGTTTTGAGCAAGATATCAATGTTCCAACATATTAGAATGTTTATGGCTTAGATATATGTTTGTACTGCCAGCCGTGTGTAAAGTGTTATGGATTACTGTATCTGAGTTTCACTGCCAACCCTCATTTTCTATACTTGACCTTCTATTTCTGCAGAATCCTACTACCTCTATCTACTATTCATTAATCCCTTTCGGTTAATTTCTCATTCCTTATTACTCCCTTTCTCTACTTATCACCCATCTCTATACCCTTACCGTAACATACATTTCTACTTCCTACCTATCTCTTACCGCTGTCTACTATTCATTATTCTCTTTCTACTAATTTCACACCCCTTATTTTCACCCTCTCTCTACTTATCTCTCATTCTCTATACCCTCACAGTAACTTACATTTCTACTTCCTAAAGGTCTGTCATGCCAACTGTCCTCCTCCTTTCCCCTCACTCTCCATAACTAAAGTTATCTAACCTGGTGTTCTCTTTTCCTCTTTTACAGTAAAGTGTCCCTGGTGCTCCCTCCCTGCCACAAAATCTATAAGGAAATCCACCTGCTAACCTGAAGAAACCCCTGAAGTCGACTGCTTGCCCGGCTTCTCAATAGCTTTAGGCAAAAGTAAATGTTTATGTATGTAGTCAATATCTATTTTTATCCTAACACCTAGAGTGCCTGTGAACCCCTCTGTGTGAGAATCAGCAGCCTACTGCAGACTCCTAGCTACTCTCCTGCTCCTGAAGTCTTTTACCCTAAGCTCAATTCTGTTTGACTGAGAAAACCCTTTTACTTATCTCTACTAGTTGCTATCTCCCTGTAATTCCTCTAGGGGGCAGTATTCTATAAAATTAGTTTCTAAACTGCAATTTCTAAAGGTCATAAACCTTGTACATGCTAATCTCTTAGGCAATTCCACCACCTTAGTAACTAGCACTTGCAACTTATACAAGATACAAGTTAACACACTGGCATTTCTACTCTAGTTAGCTTTAACCTCAAAGACAGGTGATACTTTTTTTTCTGCTGATCCTACCTTATTTGCTCTTCCCGCTCCGTTCCCCTACCCTACCCCCTAATCCCACCACCCCTACTACTCCTAACCTTATACTTGCTTAGCCACACCACCTCCCAATATTAACCAATTGCTCTCTTAATCTTTTTACGTACTTATCTCATTACCAACTTACTCATACCCACACATTTTTCTCATCCCACTCTTTGGTTTGACATACCCTTATTTACTCCTCCCCTAATGTATTATTCTTCATCTCTCTACATACCCTACACCACCAACCATGACTCAAACTGTCTTACAAAGACATTTTAACCTACTCCTAATGTGCACAATCATTACCACTCTCCTAGTATCCTTCACCCTCTCTTGCTATGACTACCAAAGCCTCCCTATATATTATAGCCCCTTAAAACAAACAATCCCTTCTTCTTCTCTAGCCTCACTGACCCATAGCAACATTACATTCTCAGCATCCTACCTGCAAGCACAATTCCATAGACTAACTCACATTAAAGATTTCCAAACCAGAAAACCTGACCCCACCCCATTAAAACTTGCAAAACTATCACAGAATCCACACTGCCACCTATTACTACATGGTGATATTCATCCATACCCTGGGCCCAGCTCTCCCAGTAATAATTCCCAATCCTACTACCCCTCCACCTCACATTTACCTAATAAAACCGCAAACTCTCTTATCATTGCACACCTTAATATACACAGCATAAATAATAAAGTCACTGAACTGCATGCCCTGCTAGATTTATGCTCCTTCGACATCCTATGTTTAACAATACCTGGCTCAAACCAGCTATCAAGGATAATGATATTCTCCCACCAGGCTACAACATCTTAAGACTAGACTGTCCAAATAAAAACGGTGGTGGGGTGGCAATATTATTCAAATCCGACTTACAGGTCACCTCACTACATAATCAACCACCTTCACCTAGTAATGCTGATATCTTAATATCCAAGCTCCAAGTCAATGCTAACAAATCTATATACATCATTTGCTCATACATCCCCCCAGGAAATAACATAAATACTCTGGAAAATATCCTTAGTTACCTATCCTCAGCTTACCCTCAAGCAACCATACTCTTAGGGGATTTCAATATTGACTGGAATTGTTGTTCATCTGCAAACCCAACTACACACATCAGTCTTTATGGCTTTCAGAAAACCATCTCCTCCCCTACCAGAAACCACAAACCTAGTAACAAACTAACCACCCTAGACTGGATACTAGTTAATAGTAGTACCCAGCTATACAAAACAGGCTTACTCCCAGACAATATTAGTGGCCATTCCCTAACCTTTATATCCAGACAAAAGACCTCAATTCCCAGCCATATTAACCTTAGAACCACAAGAAACAAGAAAAATCTGAATCAACTTAATTTTCAGGCTGAACGTAAAACGTGCAATTGGTCACCCCTAAAAACCTTACCTCTTGATGAAGCAGTTTCATACTTCAATAACAAATTCTGGAACACCATGCTCCCTCTCAAACTATTAGAATTAGAAACAAACCTGCTCCTTGGCTTACTAAGGAGACTAGACAAAAAATGAGACTGAGAAATAAATCCTGGTCCAAATGGAGAAATACTAAAAACCCTAATGATCACCTAAATTTTAAACAACTTCGAAATTCTGCAAAAAAAAAAAATCAATATTCTTGGATAAAAGAAACTATTACCTTAAGTTCCGACAGACCCAACATCAAAACCCACAACAATTCTGGTCAGGATTAAATACATTGCTCCATCCTGGAAAGTCCAAAACACCTACTCCTTCCAACTTGTCGCAAAACTCTCCCACCCAGATTGCTGATATTTTTAACAAATTTTTCTCTGAAACAGTTACCTCTTTAGCTAATACCCTACCCCCCATACCATCATTTATCACAAATGACTCACCCCTCCCAACAAACCTGCCACACACACTACATTTCCAACTGGTGCCAACATCACTCATACGTACCTTACTCTTCAAACTTAAACCTTGTACCCCATCAGCTGACCTCCTTTCAGCTGAATATCTGCAAATGGCAGCTGGAGTTCTTGCCTACCCTATTTCTTTATTAATTAACAGAACAATCACTGAATGCTCCATCCCATATCTTTGGAAAGTCTCTCACATTATACCTCTCCATAAGGGTGGTAACTCAAACGAACTCTCAGACTTCCGCCCCATAGCTCTACTTTCCCCACTTGCAAAAATTATGGAGACATGTATTCACAGACAAATACTTGATTACCTCCTCCAAAATCCCCTACTAGTAGACTGCCAACATGGCTTTAGGCCATTCCATAGTACGACAACAGCACTCTTATCCTTTACTGACTCCATTAATAAAACCGTAACAATAATATACTGTCCTCAGCCCTCTTTATTGATCTCTCAAAGGCATTTGGCATGGTTAATCATAAACAACTGTTAGAAACACTTAAGTCTCTCTCATTTGACACCCAAGCTGTCAAGTGGTTTAAGTCCTATTTAGAGAATAGACAGCAAGCAGTTCTTTGGAATAATAAACTATCCCCTCAGCTCCCTATCTCCCTAGGTGCCCACAGGGCTCCATTCTGGGACCTCTCCTATTTACCATTTTTATTAACGATCTGAAAACCTCCATTCCACAAGCCACTTGTATACAATAAGCTGACAACTCAACATTAATATCTAGTGCTTCCTCACCTGCAGAGCTCCAAATTAAGACTCAAACAGTATTCAACTTAGTTGAAAAATGGTTTCATCAACGCTGTCAACTCCTAACCCCCCCAAAAAAACAAAACTATTATTATTTACTCCCACCCTTAAGTCCTCCTCCATTAACTTTACAGTCACATCCAACAATGGTACTACAATAGCTCCCGATATGACAACCAAACTTCTAGGGGTTACGATTGATCATAATCTTACCTTTGAAACACATATTAACCTAACTGTTAAATCAGTTAATAGAAAACTAGGTTCCCTTTATAGACTTAAACCCTTTCTCACAGCCTCAACTAAATCCACTATCGCCCAAACTCACCTACTCTCAACCCTTCTCTATGCTTCCCCAATTTACTCAAACCTCTCCAAAAGCAATATCCATAAATTAGTAACATCCTATAATAACATCGTCAAATTTGCTACTGGTTCTTCATTTAGAGCTCATCACTGCCAGAATCTTAAACTATTAGGTTGGCTAGAATTACAAAATCAGATTATGTTACAACAACTTACCATCACTCATAATATTCTACATCATCCCTCAAATAATCCCATACTCTGTAACCTTGTTAGCCCTTACAAAAACCTTACCACCCTACGATCTGACAATAAGGTATTAGTATCTACCCTAAAATTCAATAATAAGTCTGGGGAGTGCTTGTTCACTAACTCTATTGGTAATTTATGGAACAAGCTTCCTACAGAACTAACATCCATTTCATCTACACCACTGTTTAAAAAGCACCTAAGAATCCTCCTAACTTCTCAATGGCTATGCCCTTGCTTGAATCCAGACTAACAGTATTCACTGTTTCCAGTTCCACCTCTGCTGCCTATGTAGCCTTTGTTTCTTACTTCCTATGAATCTACTGAAGAAACTCACTTCTCATGAACCAATGAAAAAAAAATTGTTTTGGGAATGTAGTTGTTTTTACAAAAGTTTTTATAGCTATGTTAAGTATAAATCTTTTCATTAACTTTTTTTCTGGCGTTACTAATGAAAATTTGAAAATGTGTTTTATTCTGTATAAAACAAAAAGCGAAGCAGAATCCAAGCCAAAAGTTACTAATAAACACCACATTTTAAATGAATTATTCATGAACATTTAAATTTAAAAGGAAATAAAACTGCATTTGTTGTTTTAAATTTAATAGAAGCATCCTGATAGGTTGCAATTAGTAAGGAATCAAATAAAAATGGGCTTTTGTATGGTTGTCAGCATCTGATGAAGTCGAATGATTTTATGACGAAAACACACTTGTATATGATAAAGGCGTTTATGGTGTGCTTTTTTCAGCGTTGTGGCTCAATAAAGAACCTATTTTTTGGGACATCCTGCTTCATTTATCCAGGCTTGTGTTTGGTGTTTTATTCTGTATGTAATCACTCTGTTATGATTTTAATCTCTTGGAGCTTTTCTCCCCGGGCCTCCGCTGAAAATGGACATATATCCAGACGGACTTTCCCGGTCAACAAATGTAAAATAAAAATAAATAAATAGGTTCATAGGTAGGTACTAGGATATTGGCCCTAGGGCCTATATAAGCCTAGCCAAACGGTACCCTGGCTTTTGCCACCCAAGAAAATTATTTTCCTGTGCCCCTGTCAAGCAGAGCCACAGAAGTGATCCCCAGGGTGAATTTCCTATCTCCCATACAATCATCAAGATTTTTCTTGAAGAGCGCTAATGAGGAGCTTAGGTAGTTTGTTCCAGAGTATGGGAAGTCACTGGGACAGGAATCTATCCCTCCAGCATGTTCTGTTTATTGTGGTGACAAGGTTTAGGTCTCTAGAGTGTGTAGCTTGGAGGGATTGGGCTTTCTTTAAGTGGAGCATGTCCAACAGCTCTGGGTTTGACATAGCTTTGTATGTTAGGCAGAGATCACCTCTGAGTAGGCGATATGCGACAGAGTAAAGCTGGAGTTTTTTGAGACGGTCTGAATAGGGCATCTGTTTGAGGCTGGTAATCCTCTTTGTGAGGTATTTCTGTGGACTTTCCAGTTGTTGTAGATGTCTTGTGAGGTACATACCAAAAGGGGCGTTGTACTCTATAATAGGTCTAATGAGTGATGAGTAGAGGGGAACAATGACCTCTTTTTTCCTGGATGAGAAATCTTTTGTGATGAGGTGTGCCACGTAGAAAGATTTCCTGACTACTGTGGCAATGTGAATATCAAAGGAGAGACTACTGTCCACCTATGTCCCAAGGTCTCTTACCACACTTTTGGTGTTAAGTAGACTACTGCCTATGTGGTAGTTCATGGGTACAGAGTTTTTGCCAAAAGGGATGGCAATGCACTTTTTGGTATTGAGTATGAGCCCATGGCTTTGCTACCAGGCATCTGTCTCAGTGAGGCCTTTTTGTAGGATGTCCACATCATTAGGAGTTTTGAATATGGCTCCTAGTTTGCAGTCATCTACGAACTTTGTTAGCCAAAGACCTTCTGTGCTAGCCTGTACTTCAGAGAAGAATATCCCAAACAGGAGAGGACCTAAGACTGAACCCTGTGGTGCTCCACTTGTCACTGGTCTGAAGATGGATTTAGAGTCTGCTACTTTCACAGTGTGGGTTCTGTCAGTGAGCCAGTTGGCAACCCATCTTATGACATAGCGATTTATACCTAGTTTAGTGAGTTTATCTATAATTCCAGAGTGGGGGATGGTGTTGAAAGACTTGGCAAGATCTAGATAGGCTGTGTGAACCACCTTACCTTTGGTGACCGCTTCAAAGAAGTCTATCAGGTATAGGAGACATGATCTGACTTTTACAAACCCGAACCGGGTAGGGTCCAGAGTTTGGAGATTACCAATGTCATTGTTTATAGGTTAAATGATATGTTCCATAGCCTTGCAGACTAGGCTCATCAGGCTAATGGGGCGGTAGTTCCCGGGTCTGTGGTGACTCCCCCTTTGTGGTGTGGGATAACCATTGCTGTGCGCCATTCAGTGGACACAAAGCCTGACGTGAGGCTATGATTGAACATGGTACTTAGGTGGAATGCCAGTTCATTCTGTAGTTCATGTAGAAAGCAGCCTGGGATGTTTTCAGGTCCCATGGATTGGATGCTGTGTTCTTGGCTTTGGAGAGTGTGTTTTTTACCTGTTCAGCCGTGATTACAGGAATTTTGCATTCTTCCGTTATAGAGATGGGTCCTTTAGGTGTGAGAGAGGGGTAAAGTTAGCACTGAACCTATCTGCCAGGATGTTGGCAATATCAGTTGGTTCTGTATATTTAGTACCATTGTGCTGTAACTCAGAGCAGATCTGAGTGTTGCCATTGAGATTCTTGACATAGCTATAGAATGCTTTGTGGTTGTCTTTAGAATCAGTGATGATTTTGTTTTTGTAACTAGCTTTGGAGGATTTTATGAGGGATCTCAGCTTCTTACTGAGGCTGACCACAGAGTTCCTCCAATCATGGGATTTTACTCTTTTTTGCAGCAGTTTCTTTCTTCTGTTGTAGAGTTTGTTTATGGCAGGGGACCACCAGATTGGCTTCCTTTTTTTGGAGGATAGCATCTTGGTTCTGTTAGGGATTGCACGATCCATGCTCTCATGTAAGTGCTTATAAAGTGTATTTGTATAGGATTCAGCAGTCATGCCTCTATTGTCCATCAGCATGGGTGTTGTGAAGTTTGCCACTTCTGTCTTAAGAAGCGTGAAGTTGGCTTTGGAGAAATTTTTTATGGTAGTTTCCCTAATAGGAGGTGGGGGTGGGAAGTGGATGTCTAGGGTGATTTGCTTGTGGTCGGATCTGACCAATGAGGAATTGATTTCTGGTGTGGAACACCAGTTGCACATGTTGGTAATGACCAGGTCTAGGATATTGCTGCCCCTGTTGGGGTGTGGATAAGTTGATCCAAGGCATTGGAATTTATGAATTCCAGAAAATGTTGAGCACAAGAGTTGGTACATGAGTAGTTTTCCCAGTTAATGGTGGGGTAGTTGAAATCACCCATTATTTGAGTGTTAGGTTTACCCTAATATTTTCCAGTGTATCAAGAGATGAGGAGTGGGAATCCTGAGGCATGGTGATGGATCTGTAACAAACTACAATTTGGATTGCAGTCTTGACCAGAGTTAGTTGCACTTGGATAATCTTGGATGCATTATGCCAAGCAACTAGCCTGGAGGTGTGGATATCCTTAATGAATATGGACACGCCTCTGCTTTTAGTGCTTCGGTCCAGGTTAGGTGGCTGAAAGGTGTGACATGAATTATAGCCTGGTAATGCAGGAGTGCTCTCTGGAGCCTGAACCAGGTCTCTGTCACTGCACAGATGTCAATGTTCTCCATTTTAAGGAGTGCCTCGAGTGAGCGCATTTTGAGGTTTAGACTTCTAGCATTAAGTAGCATTACCCTCAGATTTTGCTTGCTTGTACCTGTTACAGTGGTGAATTTGTCATTTGAATCTTGCCTAAAAAAGGCACTATAGGGTTGGCAAGAGCCTTAGCCAGTATCAGGAATCTCAAGGGCGACAGGTGCAGACCATCTCTGGCAAAGCATCGTGGTTTGTCGATCATGTCATCCCATGCAAACAGATACTGGATCCCCTTCGAATGAAACCAGAAGCTTAGCCAATTGTTGAAGTCAATCATTTTGTCCTTGTACTGTGGCATCATTCTGGGTGATGGCAGGATGCTACTCAGGGCTAGGGTCATATCTACCTGGGATACAAGATCGGACAGCTCCTCCATGTCTCTTTTTATGTAGTCCAGGGAGGTACATCTCAGGTCATTCACACCAACATGGACAATGACAGAGTCATATTTGTACTTGTTGTGGAGTGACCTGAGTGCATGCATTATGTGGCAGATCCTGGTACCTGACAGGCAGCTGACAGTGACTTTCTCCTTGTTTAGCCTGGTGAGTGGAACATCAGTGTGCCTGACTATAGAGTCACCTATAACTAGAGTGTTGGGTACGTTGTTATACCTTATGGGCTATGGTTGAGTGGCACACTGAGTTTGTGGGCTATGTGTCATTTGGGTTCTGTTGGAGGGTGGAGGTTGCTTGCATTACTGCTTTGGAGGGCCCAGTTGCTTGGGAAGAATTTTTTTGAGAGCCTTCGCGAATGTAGGTATATGTTTTGTGTTTCTATGTGCATGTATTAGTAGTGTAGGTTTTGAGGGACTATGTTATGAGTGTGGTGTGGTGCAAGTGTTTACCTTCTCCTCTTGATTGTCTAGTCCAGTCTTGGATGAAGAGAGATTTGCTTCCAGTTTGGCTATATAAGTGCATCTCTCACAGGTTGTAATGTTGGATGGTAGGAGGAGGGGGTTGTTTGTTTACATGAGGCAATTGCTGCATATATGAAGGTATGTTGGATTTCTTAATATCCACATAGCTAACTGGGTAGAGCTATGGCTGCATGTGTAGTAGGTCCAAGGTTTGAATACATGGAAGAGAACATATCTGTTTAATTTTGATATACATATCATACACTTTTTTTATAAAAGATGGTTCCTACCCTGCCCTACTAAGCTCTGCTCAACTGTGCTTAGACATGCTAAGCACCACATAGACATGGTAATGGCTGCCAATGTTTATGCACTGCTCGGCACTGCTTGGCTTATTTGTGCGCTGCTAAGCTCCACTAAGACTTGGGTTGTGTGAGTTTTCATGTTGCTCTGCTCAGCTATACTGGTTTGTGCACTGCTAAGCCATGTGATGCTTTTTTAAATGTTGCCCAATGAAGTTTAAAGGAGGGAAAACACCCTATATTAAACTCAATAGGTGGGAATACAGTAGAATCCAGTGGAATTCTGTCACTAACAGTATACTATAGCTGGCATTGGTGAAGGTGTGCACTTTCAGGTGCAGCATTGGAGCATTCTGGAGTCCACGGTCACGGTTGGGCTGCTCCTACAACACCATGATGACAGGCTGTTACAGTTTGGTTTTCATGGCTCAGAGTGTAAGGCAGAGGCCTGGGACTGGATGGCCAGAGATCTCACCAGTGTCACTGGTATCCCCCACACAGGTGAGCAGTGTTGTCACCACCATGATGACCTGAAAGTATGGAAAAGGGGACTCTTGGACACCTGGGTCCAAGAAGCGAGGACAGGGAATGCCCCACAAGTATGTAATTACTTTTCCTCTGTTTTACCAATATGTACTCTGAATCTCTGCAAAACTGGTATGCATAAGGGTGTGGTTTTCTCCAAACAGCTGCAGCTGAGAGGGCTCACAATGTCGAATTGCATGCCAGGCATTTGGCCAGGTTGCTCCATGAGTGTGGTGAGTACATATGTATTATAATACTGTAGTGAAATAAGCAAGAAAGAGTAAAACATCAACTGCAATAAAGTATATACAAGTAAAGTTTATAATGCAATAAATGTGGACTTAGAGCTGCAGTGCAATAAATGAATAATGCCAACTGTAGTGCAATATAAACATGAACAATACCAATAACTGCAGTAAAGTCTCTACAGTAAAGTTTGCAGTGCAATAATTGAGAATTAGAGCTGTATTGCAATAAATGAATAATGCCAACTACAGTGCAATAAAAACATGAAACAATACCAATAACACCATGGAAATGGTGTACATCAGGGCTGTGTTGTCGTAACCACTGGAGTAGAGCTGTATGCATTAAGGCTGTAAGGCAAGGAGCTACAATCAAGTATAACATTGTAATAGCTGTAGAATGCAAATCTAATGGCTGCAAATTGTATTGGTTAACTCATATAGTACTGCTTAAGGCTGTCTCCAACCCAGTATTGGTCACATAATGCTCTATCATCTACAGACATCAGGTAATAGAGTTATGTGTGTGAGGTAACCCACTCACAGATATGATACTGAAATATAACTTACCTACTATCTGCGTTATGCTTGTATTTCATGCATGTGCATTCTACTGTCACTGCAGTCTAGTATAACACTATAGTAGCAGTTGTACCAGGTCATATTTTTGTTCCAGGTGAGCCTTAGATAAATATCAGTCAGTCAGTAATCAGCAGTGACTCAGTAGCTCAGTTTTTTAAGTGTTCTCTATATAGTACCTTTTTCCACACACAGTCCAGAGTTTGAATCCATTGGTATGCACCAGTAAATATTACAGTAGTAGTCGCATAATGCTCACAGTTTCTCTCTCCAGAGGAACTACAGGTAAACAAATGAGGTACCAGCCTCCATCACAGCCATCCTCAAGGTACTAAAGAGAAGTGTCGGCAGTCCCATGGGTGGGGACGTGAGTCATGCTGCTGCCATTGAGAGGCACTTGTGACTTGGATTTTACAACACCCTCCCATTCCAAGGTGTTCACCCCTCTCATGCGTCAAATACGGCCCCTGTCTGTTGTCTTGTCTGTCTGTGAATGCATTCTATCCTATCCAGCTTACCTCCCCACATGTACCTATGTCATTTCTCCAAAATTCCACTCTTACCTTAATAAAATAAATGGGTGCCTCTCCCAAAAAAATAATCTTTCCTCATACATAGCTCTCCATTTCCACACATGTCCACTGGACAGAAGTAATTTGGTCCAATTGGCTTGACAATGTGGTTATGTTGTCCTCACCCCTGTGTCTGGGGTTTGGAAGTCCAAATTCATCTATAAATTCTGTCAAAGTGCACAGCTGTTGCTGTACAAGAAATGGATTGCTACGATTCTTTCTCACACCCTTCCTGCAAATCCCTTATATTTTTCTCCCTGCTTGCCCCCATTTCTCCACTTTCCTATCACCCCCTTTTTCTTTTCTTTATATTTTTTTTGCACAGAGCTGTGTGGAGCTGTGTGGGGCAGTGCACAGCACTACTTTGCTTAGCTAAGATTAAATGGAGCTTTAATGATTGAAAGTATTTATTACATTGTCAGACACGTACAAAATGAACACCACTGCCATTTTTTGAACTGAGTGCCTCACTCCTACAGCACACTGTATTAACCCACTATGCCATGCAGATCTTAAGTAAAACAGATGTTTTCAGCAAAACATATAGTGATTGCCACTTACACTCATTAGGCATGTCTCAGCAGAGCTGCACGTTGTGCTGTACTACACAAACTAGAATAAAATGTAATGGCAAAAATGGGAGTGTACCATAGACTCTGGTTCAATAATACACCACTAGATAGCCACAGACATAATAATGGATGTAAGTGAGGCCTGTGACAGCAGGTAAATATGCCCTTTTACCAGAAACATGTTGAAAGACACCTGCTAAGGCATCAATGGCAAAGTACATGCTCAACTGGGACCCTGGTGCAGAAATATAGCCAGAGAAAGCCATGCACATACTGATGGATGCAAACAATGTGTGTCACAGAATGTATGCCCACACATATACCTTGCAAATACACCTGCTGCAGCAGACTCAGTAGCTTAGTCTGTTAAATGCCTTGCATGTAGTAATTTTGCCACACGCAGTCCTGGGTTCAAATCCAGTTTTGTGTTGCAGTTCAAGTACGTTATTGTAAAGACAGCAAGTAATGACTGAGTCATGCAATCTTTATCTACACAGCTTACTGTTAATTAATGAACTGCTATCCAGTTTTGCAGGTCAAAGGCCTGCAGGTAGGAGCACACTGCACATATCCATATAACCTCACAATATGTTGTCTACTACTCTGTTATTGGCACTGTTGCAAAACAGACATAGCTTAATCACATGCCTTGATTGGGCTGTAAAGGGTACCCTTACCCTAGCTCTGCCATAATGACAGGGCTGCCACAGCTGCCACAGTTACACATACAGCTTGTTGTCCTCCAAGTATTCACACTCCCCCCATGTGTTCTAGTCTGCAGCAGCAGCTGCAGCCTGTAGCGCACACAGCTGTATGTAGAGGTAGCTACTACAGACTTACCACACCTCCCAGCCCCCCTAGAACAAGGAATCCAGACACAACCATACATAATGGGGAGACAAAGGCCCAGAGATAGGGACATGTTTGACAGTCTGCTTCTACAGAGATAATAAGTTGATAGAATAACAGCTATCGCATTAGTAGGCATATTCTGATGGGTATGAAGTCTGACAGTCAAATGCGTCTTTCGTTACTGACCTCAACCCACAATGTGTGACAGTGAACTGCCAGATGATAACAGTGTCATGGGACACTGACCACGCATATGAGGCAAAACTGTGGACATACTGCATAAATCTCTACACCTGACAGTTATGGTACCTGCCTCTGCAATGCTGTAGTCTCCACAACTCAGTAATGTCCATCTTAATAATTAAGAAAGGGGCCCAGGTCTACATGAAGGCCTTATATATATTGCAATGTGGTGGCATGTCATTGGCTAATGATAGTGCAATTCAGCTGCTTTGGCTGAAATTAGCAAATCTGACCCACAGATTGGTACAGAGGCAATTTCCTGCTAATGACAGGTAACTTAAAAAGGCAGCCATCTGGTTATGGGGAACAGGTCTTTATGAGTCTTCACTCACACAGAGATTGTATTTTCAAAAGATTACCAGAAGCAAAGCTCAGCAAATGACCACTGCATGCCACCAGGTATGTAATAGATTTCTCTATATAACAGGATGCAGATGGGAGGATGGAGGTATGGGGAATAGGGATTACAGCAGTAATCCTGTCTTAGATCTATGGTGATGACATGTCATTGATACTCTGCTGTCCTACACCTACAGGCATGCCTCTCACTTGTCCCGGATTTTTGCTCACATCCTAGCTCTGTCCCTGTTAATCCCTTCTACAACAGTTGGCTGTCACGGGAAAGCTAGTAGATTACATGTAATACATAGTGACAATACGTAAGGGTGTACACTCCTGTAACATCAAACAATGTACTGCAAGACACCTCCTGTCATTCTGTCAATGTCTCACATAAATAGTTCTAACATGTATTTATTTATTTATTTGACATTTGCTTGCCAGGGAGGTCCGACTGGACAGAGCTGTCCATTTTCAGTGGAGGCCTGGGGAGAAAATCTCCAGAACAATTGCTAACATACTGTACATAAGATATTTACATGAGCATTGTGGTTTACAGATACAGTTATAAAATATTGCAGATAATAACATATGATTTCATAAGATATTTACATAAGCATAGTGGTTTTGACATACAATTAAAGTATAGCAGGTAGTACTATATGATTGTTGTTCATACAGTATGTTTAGTAGAGATAATCTTGACGATGTACTGACAACAAAGGAAAAACTAAAAAATACTAGCCAGTTTGTCAAAGGAGGAGAATATAGACAAGTATTTGATGTTCATAGACATTTTAAGGGAAAGCTTTCCAACTTTGTCTAGGTGAGAGTTAGTGAGTATAGATGGGACAGTGGGCAGTAGTGAGTTGGTAAGTATGTGATAATATATAGTGCATCTGTGGGAGTTTTAAAGAGGAGGTTGGATAGTAGGTAGGGGAAAGGAGTTAGAATATGTCAACCAGGTGCTAGGCAGTTACAAGTAACATGTTATAATATATAGTCAGGAGCGGCCCTAGGTCAACTGGTGCCCTAGGCAAAACAGCTCCACGGCGCCCCCCAACACATTACCTGGTGCCCCATCCTGGTCTACCTACACCAAATAAATACTGGAAAAGTGCCCCTGCTACACCGGCGCCCTAGGCAGCTGCCTAGTTGGCCTATGCCTAAGGCCGGCAATGTATATAGTGCATTGTGGGAGTTTTAAAGAGGAGGTTGGATAGTGGGTAGGGGAAAGGAGTTAGAACATGTCAGCCAGGTGCTAGGCAGTTACAAGTAACGTGTGATAATATATAGTGCATTGTGGGAGTTTTAAAGAGGAGGCTGGGTAGTGGGTAGGAGAAAGGAGTTAGAATATGTCAGCCAAGTTCTAGGCAGTTATAAGTAAAGTGTGATAATATATAGTGCATTGTGGGAGATTTAAAGAGGAGGTTGGGTAGTGGGTAGGGGAAAGGAGTTAGAATATGTCAGCCAGGTGCTAGGCAGTTGCATGTCCAGGAGTTGTTTAGGTGGGAAATAAGCAGTTTTTTGAAGATGGTTTTATTAAGTTGCACCCTGATTATTAGTGGTAGGGAGTTCCAAGTCTTGGCAATGTTGCTAGAATACAGGGAGTCACCACCAACTGTAATGGCTTTTGGAGATTGCCATTAGTGCCCTGTTAGTGGATCTAAATTCTCGGTTATTGGAGTAGGGGGTGATCAGGTCTTGTAAGGCTGGAGTTTTGTCAGGTTGGTACAGCATTTGGTGAGCTAGAAGAAGTTGGTTTAGAGATAAGGTGTTTGGCATTGGGAGCCAGGAAAGCTGTTTTAGGGCTTGCCAGTGGTGGGTGCAGTAGGAGAAGTCTGTGGCAAATTTTACTATTTTGTTGTAGCATACTGACAGCTTGTTTAAATCACTCTTGTTTAGATTAATTAGGACAGGCGAAGCATACAGTAAGGTAGAGAGAAGATGGGTATGAGCTAGGGTAACTTTACTGTTGCTAGTTAGGAAGTTTTTACATCTGTAAAGAGTACCTAGTTTTTTGTTGATTTTGGTTATTGTATGTGCTATGTGTTTGTCAAATGTCATATTATTGTCAATAATGACCCCATAGTAATTTGGTTTGTGTCACGGAGCAGATAGGGGTATTATCTGATGCAGAAATAAAAAATGGTGGAGTAGGTACTGCTGCTTTGGAAGGATGGAAGAGCATACGTTTGGTCGTTTTATGATTTAGTATTAGCTGAGAGTACAGTGTCCCTGAATGTCCCTGATGTACTCTGGCTAAATCCCTCATTCTGTTGATGTTTGTCCCTGTTTGGTTGAGTGCTATGTCTAACATACCTGTCAACCTCTTACAGCAAGAAATCAGGACAGAGCCATACTTAATGGAGGAACAAAGGCCTAAACGTAGTGACACTGTTCAAAAAGTTCCCGTACAAAGTAAGAAAATGAATACAATAACAGATATTACAGTAACATAACTATGTTCTGAAGGGTATGATGTCTGAAACTAAGATATTTGTCTTTATTCTCTGACAGCAACCATCAATAATTGGCCATTCATTTGGTAGACATCCACACTTTTGTGTGAAATGACCAAAACTATGAGGCAAACATCTTGCCATTCTGCAAACATCTCTATAGTTGGGAGGTATGATGCCTACAGGGAACATATAGTACAACAGGTTTGCATTGTTTTCTGACATTGTGGCATACTGGTGTTGCTGGACTGTCCCCATATAGTGGGTGTAATAGCACGCTGCTATTTGTCTGGCAGTGGACATATGACATATTAGTGGGAGTTTGCCCATAGGGGACACACCACATTAAACTACAGTGCTGGGTGTAGGAACATACAGCAGAACCTGTCATGGCACATAGGGACATACCCCAGTATTGCTATTATCTTGGTGGTATCCACACATGTAGTGTGTTGTGAGACTGTGGGGTAAGACGTTTGAGGGAGCAGTGGATAGTACAGGCCATTATGAGTGTGCTGGGTCTGTACATAGCGGATGTCCACATATCTGGTCCTGTAATGTGTTCCCCTTTTGTTGTCTTTAAGGAACCATATACCACAGAAGACATGTCCCCTTCTCAGATGCAGAGAATGACATAATAATGGATGGACTGAGACAGCACCATCGGATCTTGTTGTCCAGGGGAAGGCATTATCAGGAATAGCAGGCAGCATTGTGGGCAGACCTTGAACGGAATGTCAATCAGATTGGCCAACAGGACAGGACTATGAACAGGTCCTACCCCAGGCCACAGACATGGTGAATGCTGTACGATGAAAGGCAGCTGATGTTGCCAAGGATAGTTCTACCAGTGGTGGAGGGCCTGCGATGGAACAACCACTCTCAGCCACAGAAGAACTCCTGGTGAACCTAGGAACACACAACAACTCCCAGGCATCCATCACTCAATACATTGTGAAGGTGAGTGCCACAGTGTCCACAACAGAGGACTGTCCAGGCAAGCATACTGTTTTCACCAGTGTAATACTGTAACAATCATTGTGGCAGGCTGTACATATCTTTACATAGGTGTCAGGTCTATCTGCATTGGGTGGGGGGAGTTCAGGTTTACGGTCAGTTGTGCATACATACATACTTAGAATGTCAGCAATACAGTCAGTATCACAGTAGCTAGTGTACATATGCATATATGCACATATTACCTTGTAGTGCTGCAATATTTGGTGGTGTTGACAATACCTCTCCCTCATCTTTTCTTATGTGTGTCAGGTGTGGCCCAAGTCCATGGTCCTGCATGTGGTAAGTGTGATACTGTGTTTTATGGATCACATATACCCTATGGAAGTTAAGGGCTGCCATATTGCCCTATGTACAAATGTTGGGTTTAGCTAGAGGAGAATATTTGCATGTTCTATTCTGGAACAGTTAACTATGGCTCATAGACTGGTTAATCACAGGTGTGTATTTGAACGAACATTGACACGTTTGCACTTATAGTTATGAGCTGCTACACAGCCTGGTATACATGAGGCAATTACTCCAAAATGGGTGTTCAAACAAAAAGGGAGATGGTACATACCTGAGGCAGTGACATGATACTGGCATATCATTCTCAAGATAGGTGTACTGGGTTTTATGTGTAGTTCTATTATGTAAAGTGTCATATTGCATACCATACAGGCAGATTGTACTGGCAATGAATGTGCTCACTGGCATGTGGTAGCATGGCATCCAGGAACTAGTGGAGTACCCTGGATGCTGATGCCTGTGAGACCACCATCATGTCCCCAGTTGATCTTTGGAAAGTACCTGTAGCTAGTATCCTAAGAGCTACACATACCTTTGTTTCCATTATAATGGGTTCCTCCTCTGTTGGCTCTGGGTCTGAGTTGAAGGTGGCAGAGCTCAGTGAGTTCTTGTAGTATGTCCCCCTCCACCCTATAGTGCTCTACAATCTCCAACTCATGGAACTCCTAGAGGGTTACCCTGGGCCTGAACATTCTTCTTCTTCTCAGTCTAGGCCTATTGTCAACAGCAGCAGCAGCACTGACCTCAGCATCTAGCACATGCAGATGTAGCAGACCTGCAGCAGCTCCTAGCATTACTTCAGTTAAAAATTCCAAGTCTGTACTCCACTGGTGCAGAGTATGGGGGAGAAATCAGCTTGTATGGTGTATGCAACCTTTATAGTGCTCTGATGTACAGGCAGCCTGCATGATTGGCTATCTATGATGCATTCCACCTGCCAAGTACATCATTGCGGACTGTTAATGGCCCTAGTTTAAGTGAAACAGGGGTCATCAGTAATTAATATATCATTGGCTTTCTCAGCTATTTTTTTTTTTTGGACAGCCTTCCTTGCTAAGCACTGCGGTGAGCCACACAAACATGTGCAGTGAAGGTAAACAATGCTCAGCAGTCACTTTAAACACCCCCATGAAAGGTCACACTCAGTATGGCGGCACACCATCCAAACACAAGGAAACACTCGGAAACATGTCGAAATACAGGCCATGAAGGTAAACAAAGCTTAGCAGAAACTGTATATACCCCCTGCTCATCAGAGGGCCACACTGCTCAAACAGGTATTGCTGAGCTCCAATGAGCTTACACATTCTCAGACACACACCCCTTGATGTCAGCTACCTTTTCTGGGAACACCACCATGATTCTGTGCTTACACAGATGGGATCTGCAGACACGGGTACCCTTTTGTGCTATTCAGTAACCCCACCTCATTTGCATAGGGATCCATGCACACATCCTGGAAAGTACATGGTTCCAGGCCCTGCCTTGTTAGCAATAGAACTATTCCACCATTGTGGATACTCCACACAGGGTCTTATAATAAATTACTGTCACATACGAATACACTTGTTTTTTACACTCTTTTTTATTTTTTCATAGAAGCATGTTTGCTCACTGTGGCGGGGTGCACAAACATACCCATATCATTAAAAAAAGTAAAATTATTTTAAATTATTTTCCATATGTGTTTGGACACACAGTAGACAAATTTGCACATATCTGTGTCTGCTATTCTATTTCTGTCCATCTAACTATAGTTTTGCAGCCCCTGTTGTCTGTTTAAAATCCTGTACATGGAATTTTTCTGTGTACACTATGGACACCAACACAGGGTCTGCAGGACTGCCTATCTGCTTGCTGGATTGCTGTACCTCCCTCATTTGCACACAGTTCACCTGCTTATGAGGTCACTTGCATGCCACAGATACTTCCATGTTGGAGCATGCATGTGCACTCCCCAGCACTGTTTGTGGATCACAGATTTGCTTACTTTCATGTAAGCAGTGTGCCACAATGCCTACATGGAGCAAAGTCTGCGTAGACTTTATTAAATTCCACTCACTATAATACATGGTTGGAAATATTTAAACATTAGAGCATTTGGCAAACAAAAATAGTTATATTTTGGCATCCAGGAAAAATACATTGTCCAAAACATAATCTATTTCCATGAATTATTGTTAACAAGGATCACTTTTGTCCCTCTAGATTTCTTCAGGTCTGTGTACAAGAACCTTAAAAATAAAGATCCACAAAAAATTGTACTAAAACTAATCAATGTTAATCAATGTGCATAGTAAAAAAACTGTAAATCAAAATTAAGCAAAAATTCAACCTTATATGTATATTTAATGAGTAAGTCATAGCAGGAAAAATACATCAACTTAGTGCTGGCCACTGTGGGACGGAAAAAATAGTCTCCTTATATAAAAGTAGAGAATACTCCATGTAAAATAAGGCTAAAAACAATGCTTAAAAATAAATTAATCACCCAATATAAATAAAAAACTATTAATGACTTAAAAATGTGTGACAATTTAAAGAATAATTAGCTAGTACTGATATTAAGAATCATTTGTAATAAAGTGGAAAAAGTATTCTATATTTAAGCCAAAAGAGGTGTGATGATAAAAACATATTATACACTACTATTACATATTATTTACTATGGTATTAAAAACAACTGGAAAGAAATGATCATGGAAAATTGGAAAAGATGATAGTGAATAGGTAAGGATAGTGGAAAAATAAAATAAAATTAGTCCTGTAAACAATGTGGCAATTTTTTAATTTCCAGTACACACATAAGTGAACAGTAGTAATTCAGTCCAGGCTTTCGAGTTCAGCTTTAACTGCCATATGAGTTCACGTTTTTCTAGTACATTCAGGATCACATTCAAGATCACCCATGTGTATGCGATCCAGTATCTGGTATTTAAAACTTGTGTGTCTTCTATGCAGGAAAAAGGTGTTTGGCTAGTGTCTTGTTTTTGCAATAACAGTGTTTTTCTGCCAGATGACATGAAATCCTATGCTTAAGTTTATTTATAGTCTTGGCCATATAATACACATCACATTTGTTATACTGTGCCCTGTAAATTACTTTTACAGTGCTACAGTCACCTCTTGCACTGGTCTTAATTATTTCTTTTTTTAAATATGGGCAATAAAAGCCTATCACGTTGCTGTATTTATATACAGAATGTTCAATTCGCTTGACATCTTTTAGCATTTCTCTCAAATAGTCTAGGTTTAAATTTAACAACATGTCTAATGCTCCTGGCCTTCCTATAAACAAAGGATGGGGCTTACCTAAGATGTTAATCAGATAAGGGTCTCATGTGACAATGTCACAGTTTTCTTTAATAACATTTTTGATACTGTGATAATCCAGAGTGTGTGTCAAAATGCAGCTATTTTTGCATTTGTTATCCTCGGTGGAATTTCTTAATGTTCTCCTAATAGGGAGGTGGAGTGATGGTGCTTCAATCCATTTTAGCTCTGTAATGGGTTCCAGGGTGTTTTTTTAATATCTGACTTCCATAGCCTCTCACAAGGAAATCATACTCTAAATTGTTCAGGTTTCTCACAAAGGGTTCCATTTTCTGTTGTAATTCTAACTAATCTATAGCCATGGGACATCACTACATTATACTTAATTTTTGCAGAATGCAGACTTTTACTGTGGAGAGTAAATTAACTCTTATTGGGTTTCTGAACAGATCAATGGTGATTCTGTCATTGTTGATGTCCTTGGAAATTTGCATATCTAAAAGTGATTGACATAGAGCTGTGGGAAAAGGTACATTTCAGGCAGAGGGCAGTTTGATTGAGGGAAGTGATAAAATATCCGAGCTGAAACATATTACATGCTATTTAGGCTTTATTGATGATATTCTTTACTGTGTGAGAAAGAGACACTTTGCAGCTTGTAGTGGCAGTGGAATTTATGAGTTGCCAGTCTATATTTAAGTGCCAAGTATTACAGTTTTTGTGATTAATTTGTCTGGATATCCAACACAGGATATTTTCAGCAGTATCAATGTCATTCCCTGATGGTATATAAATTACTGTTAAACATATAGTTTTCTTATAGATGATTTTTAGGAGTGTTACTAGAAGTTCAGCATTGTTAAATTTGGGTATTTCCTGTGGAAGTAAGGTGATGGTTAGGGAATTTGTATACATGATTGCTACATCACCTGCCTGCTTGGTTTTGTCTGTCATGCCTGAATATATTGTATTCAAGGGAGTAATGGCATTATCCTTTATTTCTTTTTTATCCAGATTTCAGTAGCTGTGACTACATCAGGAGTGTATGTGGCAAGGTAGGCATGTGTGGCATGGATTTTATTGCACATATTTCTTAAGTTCATATTTAGTAAGGTGAGACTGGGTTCTGTTTATTAGTTGACTTGTTTATTTTGGGGTTGGAGGTGATGGTTTTATGAACAGTGGGGTTCTTGTTGGGGTGAAATAAAGCTACTGAACTACTTGCCTGGATTATCCAACACAAGCTTGATATTCTCTGAATAACTGCAACTTGGCTTAAACCCAGCAAAAACAACTCCAGAATTACACCCCCAGCTATAATATAATCCATAAAGACTATACAATGAAAAAAGGTGATGGTATTGCTCTAGTATTTCCCCGACAACTACGACATTTCCATAAATAACAAACCAATATCAAAATTCAGTTCAGCAGAGCTTCTATTTACTTTCCTAAAAATAAACAAAAATTGCAACTGAGCATAAACAATGAAAGTAAACTCTGAGATTCAAAAACATTTTCTGCTTGATGATAATCTTTTCTGCGTGAGACGTAGCCATGCACAGTGTATGAATGATTCAGAGATATTTTGAGCACAACAGGAGAAATAAAGACATTTTCATGGCCTGCATAACATGGTGTTGGTGGTATAATGAGGTAGTAATGAGAAACATTATTAAATAGAGGGTGCTCAAAAATAAAAATAAAAAATAAGGGTAAGCAATATTGCAGAGTGATTCACAGATGTTTTATATACTGGATGAGAAGCACTAGGTCTAGAGTTAATAGCCACAGCATAACCTTTGACTTACAAGAAGTGAACCACGAAAACATGAATGGGATAGGTGGCTGCACTGGTAGACTTGTATGCAACAGTTTGCACTTGTTCTCAGAAGTACTGTGCTGTGTGCCATCACCGGTGGCTGTGCAGTATCATCTGTCCATGTCTTACATTTCAAGCACTCTATGACAGTGATTTATTGGACAAGTACTATGTGGATAGACTCACATGCAGAATCTGGTTAAGATGTGTCAACCTCAAATGCAGGCCATTGATATATTTAGGGTACCCATCCCTGTGAACACCACTGTATGTGTGACTTTGTGTCTGCTAGGTATTTTGACCTTTCAGTGATCAGTGGGGGACACTGTAGAAATATCTCAGGCATCTGCATCAATGATACTCCACCAGTTCCTTGATTTCATGATTCATGAGAGAGACTGTATACCACAGAGGACAGAGTCAACACAGTGTTGGCTTTTTTATCAAGTAAGGTTATAGGAGGCCATAGACCCTGCAATAAAGTCCCAATCAGGGGAGGAGTTTCGAAGTTATATTAATTACAGTGGTTTCTACTCCATCACCTGTCAGATAGTCTGTAATGCGCAGAGTATAATATGATGCAGTGACTTATGTCAGCAGTTTATACTGCAGGGTATCTTACCAAGGAACAGTTTATTGGAAATGGCCAATATGGCCTGGAAGTATAGTTAATAACAGCTATCAGAAATACATAGACCAAAGCAGAGAATGTCTTCTAATATGCTCCGTTATGTACCCATGTCATTTTTGAAAGTGTGTTTGATCACTTGATGGCCTGCTCCCATTGTCTGGGTACATCTGTAGATGCTTTGCAGTATGACTTTCCCACATGCAGTGGGAAAACAGTTGCAGCACAGCAGGCACATTCAGGAGGATAATGTCCCAGGATGAGTAGTGAAGAAGGAGCCTGATGAGGAGCCCGTGGTAGAGATGGCTACATGAAAGGACTATTGCAGACAAAGACAGGTGCAGTAAGCAATGGCACTGGCCAAGAAGAAGCAGCTGGTTCATAACTATGGGCAGGAATTAACTACTGCACTGAAAGGAAAAGTGATGCATGGAAATTTTCACCCAAACAGCATGCATAAACTGGCCACACTCTGTATAAGCATAGGTTACCAAAGCAGTTCAATATCTTCCTTCAAATGTATCATAGACGGTTAGATGGGTGCTCTCATGTTTATGCCAGAACTAACTGGCCTGTCTACCCTAGCCTTGAAATTCCTTTGAATACTATGAATATATGCATAGTAGAGAGGGCAACAGTGTTGAGTGTTATCAACAGATAAGTGTGTGTGTGTGTGTGTGTGTGTGTGTGTGTGTGTGTGTGTGCGTGCGTGCGTGCGTGTGTGTGTGTGTGTGTGTGTGTGTGTGTGTGTGTGTGTGTGTGTGCATGTGTGAAAATGAAAAGATAATTTGCCATATCTATGGATGGGTGGGAGAGGGATTACACTAGACGGGGAGGGGCCAATGTCTCCATTGCTGTGTGTGCACGTTTTCATGCGTGTGTGTGTGTGTGTGTGTGTGTGTGTGTGTGTGTGTGTGTGTGTGTGTGTATGTGTATATGTATGTGTGTCGAGCTGGACCTTGTGGAAGCATGATTGTGCATGGTTTGGCAGATGTTGCAGCACTTTAGTGACATCTGACAGAGAGGTCAATGGACCCTACAGGAGAAGTGTGCACACACTGGGCACATCCATGTCCATGGGAATGGCCTCTACTAGGAAGGTCTCAGGCACTAACTAGACTATGCTGAGAGTAAAGAGTGCTATGTGACCCTTACTAGTGGCCCCTGCTGAGATCAACCTCTGCTTGTGTAGATGTTCACACTGCATGATACTTTCATCCCCTCTGGGTGGAGATTTGACATAGTGGCACTACATGCATCTAACTGTGGCCTACTCCTGCTGTGGCAGACTTTAACACCAGAAACTAAGATAGACAAGCAATGGGTAGTACATCTGCAATGAGACCTGTTTGCAGAAGGACAGCTGCTTTGTGCAATCTCCCTGTAGCGCACATTTATGATATTGCACATGTGCCCCTTGCACTCCAGGAGGTCAGTGTGTACACTTGTAAAATACCTTCCGACCCAGCAAGGACTGTGGTGTTGCAAGGTCACAGCCATTAGACAGCTAGCTTAGGTGGGAGTTGTTACCCTTGACATAAACAGCCACTAGTAGTACAGCCACCCCTGTTCTCAATGTGCTCAAAGAAGCTTGTGGCAACTAAGGGGGGGGGGGGTGCAATGCACAGCAAGGGAAGACATCCATTCCCAGCCAATCTATCTGTATCCTCATGTGTCTCTGGAGTGGGTTCTACAGGAACAGAGGTTATGTCTGCTGACTAGGGTGTGTATGTATATGCTCAGCACATTAATGTCTAGAGAAGTCAGAATTCTCATGCGAAGAGTTGGCAAATAACTTCATCTCTGGTGACGATGGTTTGGTCAATAAAATGCCTCCTATTACCCCTGTTGGTGTGCAAGCTGGGCAGCATGAGCTTTAGCAACTCAGTGGCAAAACACCTGGCCTCTTAAAGCAGTGATGTAATTAACAGCATGCAACCAGTCATGGTCACAAAAGAGAGGATTGGATTTATCACGGATGATCAGCCACAGACACTGGAGTCTCAGGGCCTGCAGAAGGATCACATTTTCTGCTAGGAAGAGCTTGCATACCTTTTGCTTGCTAGAACTGAGCATTCTAATGTGGAATGAAAATGAAATAGTAGGTGAGAATATTCACATCATTTCCTGAAATATGCTTACCCTGGTGCAGTTTATGGGACACCTCTGTCACAGGAGGTGTGTGGCTATGATCTAGCCACAAACAGGTTAGATAATGAATGACAGGCTTTGCCTTCTACCTGCACTGTGGCATATCCCTCAAAAGGAAAAAGTACAATAAACAGATTAGAACTGAAGACAGTACTTTGCATCTGCATGCACTGGGCTTGTACAGTACAGTAGTCCACTATTGAATACCATCCATGTTTTTGGTGCTACTGGCTAACCTTACAGAGGCCATTGGTTTGACAGCATAGTGGTTTAGTCATGAGCATATTCTGAGTACACATAGACAGATGGTACTGACAGCGATGCTGTTGAGACCATGAACGCATCAAGCACACAGCAGATAACCTCCTAAATAAGGTGAACAGGTGAGCTTCTGCTGCAGCATGTATTGTGCACCTACATGGAGAAATATGTTGGCTCTATATGTGTTCTGCCAGTGAATGTACAATGATTGCAGTTTGATTAGCAGGTCTAAGTAAATAAACTGTAATCCGCCAAGCATCACACACACAGCACATATCTGTACACTAGTAACATTTCCTCAACACATTGATATTGTGCTGTTTTCCCCAATTAGGTGTATCAAACAGTAATATTTGCATAAGACAATTCCCTCCAATGCCACATAAACTGTCAGTACACCATAACTGGCTATCTACTGCAATATTGGTAGGAGCCTTTACATGAACTGCATGGCAAGAGGAGTTAGCAACCAGTACATGTCATCAGACCACAATAACAGTCCACATCTCATACCTCTTTAGCATTTGTAGTAATTAAAAAAATAAATAAATAAAAACTGAGTCTCAAGACCATTTTCACCTTGCCAATTCCCACCATTAGGCCATACCTTCCTTTCTCTAAGACAGCTAGGCCAAATAAGCCTTTGGGTGAATTTGCAGGTGTCCATCCAATCTTCTAGAGCCTGTTGGAAGGATGTTAATGCAGCACACTGTTTAATCTGCAGGGGAGTCTGTTATAAAGATGGGGAATCATTGCATAATGAATCTGTCTCTAAATCACATTTTATCTACCTGCTGGTGAAGGTTTATGTCTCTTGTCCACTGTGATGATCAATGCAGGCATCACTACAGCAATCTAAGGAGGCACTATTCTTTGCTGGTGGGAAGAAGAGGTTAGAGTGAGTGCACTGCAGAGGATGTATTGTAAGCACTTGCTTAACTGTTCCTTTTATTTTTTACACATAATCTAAATGATACTCCTCGGCATGCACATTACAAGTTATTGATGCTCCTTTTATTTTTGGAAGTCTATGATAGAGAACAGCATCTTGAATCACAAGAGAATGGAGAAGTTTTCAATGGGAAAGGAGCATATTGATTTTTTGTAAAGTAATTTTAGTACAAGCATCATGTAGTTTCTAGAATGAGTGAGTATTATATAATGCAACTGTCTTAAAATATAGATTTACTGAGCATACATATATGTTATGAGAGAAATATAGAGCTCTGCACTTATAGCAATGGATTTCACACAGCCATAAGTAGAACACAGGACACAGGAACTGTGTTTGCTGTCATGGCTGCAGTGTAAGGCCTATGTGCAACACTGATCTGATAGATAAAGGATGCTCAGTTCTCCACACTGAGGATAGCCTTTTGTATGCACAACTCTATTTTTGTTTACATGCCCCACAGCACATTGGCATACACACAGCAGTGAATGCCAGTTGCGTCACTGTTGTCCTGCCAGAATATCACATCTTAGGTCCATAGCATTCTTAAATCAGACAATAGCTTGTGGCATGACTCACTTGTCTAGAGGAAAGCAGTTTTTAGTTCTTAATAAATAAGCACCTATCCAGGCATGTCTAAGGGTCAGCTCCCGGTGATTTCTCCTGTCTACCTGATGAATATGGGCATCTTGGGGCAATGCAGCAATTGCCTCATGTACACAGACAACCCTCTCCTCCTACCACCCAACACACTTGCACCACACCACACTCATCACATAGTCCCTCAAAACCTACACCATCAAAATACACACATAGAAACACAAAACACACACCTACATTCACGGAGGCTCTCAATAAAAACCTGCCCAAGCACAGGGACCTCCAAAGCAGAAATGCAAGCAAACTCCACCCCCCAACACAACCCAAATGACACATAGTCCACAAACTCAATGTGCCACTCAATCACAGCCCATAAGGCATAACAACGTACCCAACACTCTAGTCATAGTTGACTCTATAGTCAGGCACACTGATGTTCCACTCACCAGGCTAAACAAGAAGAAAGTTACTGTCAGCTGCTTGTCAGGTGCCAGGATCCGCCACATAACACATGCACTCAGGTCACTCCACAACAAATACAAATATGACACTGTCATTGTCCATGTTGGTGTGAATGACCTGAGACGTACCTCCCTGGACTACATGAAAAGAGACATGGAGGAGCTCTCCAATCTTGTAGCCCAGGCAGGTATGACCCTAGCCCTGAGTAGCATCCTGCCATCACTCTGAATGATACCACAGTACAATGACAAAATAATTGATTTCAACAATTGGCTAAGCTTCTGGTGTCATTCTAAGGGGATCCAGTATTTGTCTGCCTCGGATGACATGATCAACAGACCACGAATCTTTGCCAGAGATGGCCTGCACCTGTCGCCCTTCGGATTCCAGATACTGGCTAAGGCTCTTGCCACCCCTATAGTGCCTTTTTTAGGCAAGGTTCAAATGACAAATTCACCACCATAACAGGTACAAGCAAGCAAAATCTGAGGGTAATGCTACTCAATGCTAGAAGTCTAAACCTCAAAATGCACTCACTCGAGGCACTCCTTAAAATGGAGAACATCGACATCTGTGCAGTGACAGAGACCTGGTTCAAAGCTACAGAGAGGTCCCCGGCATTACGAGGCTATAATTCATACCACACCTTTCAGCCACCTAACCCGGAACGAAGCACTAAAGGTGGAGGCATGTCCATATACATTAAGGATATCCAAACCTCCAGGCTAGTTGCACAGCATAATGCATCCAAGATTATCCAAGTGCAACTAACTTTGGGCAAAACCACAATCCAAATTGTAGCTTGCTACAGACCCCCCACCATGCCCCAGGATTCCCACTCCTCATTTCTTGATACACTGGAAAGTATTAGGGTACAACCCAACACCCTAATAATGGGCAATTTCAACTACCCCACCATTAACTGGGAAAACTACTCATGTACCAACTCTTTTGCTCAACATTTTCTGGAATTCATAAATTCCAACGCCTTGGATCAGCTTATTCACACCCCCACCAGGGGCATCAATATCCTAGACCTGGTCATTACCAACATGGGCAACTAATGTTCCATACCAGAGGTCAATTCCTCATTGGTCAGATCTGACCACAAGCAAATCACCCTAGACATCCACATCCCACCCCCACTCCCAATTAGGGAAACCACCATAAAAAACTTATCTAAAGCCAACTTCACACTTCTTAAGACAGAAGTGGCAAACTTCATGACACCCATGCAGAATGGACAGTAGAGGTACGACTGCTGAATCCTACACAAATGCACTTTATAAGCACTTACACGAGTGCATGGATCATGCTATCCCTAATAGAACCAAGATGCTATCCTCCAAAAAAAGGAAGCCAATCTGGTGGTCTTCTGCCATAAACAAACTCTACAACAGAAGAAAGAAACATGTTGCAAAAAAGAGTAAAATCTCATGACTGGAGGAACTACCTGGTCAACCTCAGTAAGAAGCTGAGATCCCTCATAAAATCCTCCAAAGTTAGTTATGAAAACAAAACTGCCACTGACTCTAAAGACAACCACAAAGCATTCTATAGCTATGTCAAGAATCTCAATGGCAACACTCAGATCTGCTCTGGTTTACAGCACAATGGCACTAAATATACAGAACCAACTGATATTGCCAACATCCTGGCAGATAGGTTCAGTGCTAACTTTACCCCCTTCTCACCCCCTAGAGGGCACATCTCTATACCAGAAGAATGCAAAGTTCCTGTAATCATGGCTGCACAGGTAAAAAACACACTCTTCAAAGCCAAGAACACAGCATCCATGGGACCTGACAATATCCCAGGTTGCGTTCTACATGAACTACAGAATGAACTGGCACCCTACCTAAGTATCATGTTCAATCATAGCCTCACCTCAGCCTTTGTGCCCATTGAATGGCACACCGCGACGGTTAACCCACTCCACAAAGGGGGAGCCATGACGGACCCAGGGAACTATCGCCTCATTAGCCTGACGAGCCTGGTCTGCAAGGCCATGGAACGTATCATCATGGAACTCAAAAACAAAGACATTGGTAATCTCCAAATTCTGGACCCTAACCAGTTCGGATTTGTAAAAGGCAGATCATATCTCCTAAACCTGATTGACTTCTTTGAAGCAGTCACCAAAGCCATAGATATGGGTAAAGTGGTTCACACAGCTTATCTAGATCTCACCAAGGCTTTCAACACCATCCCCCACTCTGGAATTATAGATAAGTATAAATCCCTATGTCACAAGATGGGTTGCCAACTGGCACACAAACAGAACCCACACTGTGAAAGTAGCAGACTCCAAATCTGACTTCAGACCAGTGACAAGTGGAGTACCACAGGGTTCAGTCCTGGTTCCTCTCCTGTTTGGTATCTACTTCTCTGAAGTACAGGCTAACACAGAAGGTCTTTGGCTAACAAAGTTTGCAGATGACTGCAAACTAGGAGCCATAATCGAAACTCCTAATGATGTGGACATACTACAAAAGGGCCTCACTGAGACAGATACCTGGTGTCAAAGCCATGGCCTGAAGCTCAATGCCAAAAAGTGTATTGTCATCCCCTTTGGTAAAAACTTTGTACCCATGAACTACCACATAGCTGGTAGTCTACTTAACACCGAAAATGTGATAAGAGAACTTGGGACACAGGTGGACAGTAGTCTCTCCTTTGATAATCACATTGCCACAGTGGTCAGGAAATCCTTCTAAATGGCTCACCTCATCACAAAAGGTTTTTCATCCAGAAAAAAAGAGGTCATTGTTCCCCTCTACTCATCACTCATTAGACCCATTATAGAGTACAACACCCCTTTTGGTATGTACCTCACAAGACATCTACAGCACCTGGAAAGGCCACAGAAATACCTCACAAAGAGGATTACTGGCCTCAAACAGATGCCCTATGCAGACCATCTCAAAAAACTCCAGCTTTACTCCGTTGCATATCGCCTATTCAGAGGCAATCTCTGCCTAACATACAACGCTATGTCAAACCCAGAGCTGTTGGACATTCTCCACTTAAAGAAATATCAATCCCTCCGAGCTACACACCCTAGGGACCTAAACCTTGTCACCACAATAAACAAAACATGCTGGAGGGATAGATTCCTGTCCCAGAGACTTCCCATACTCTGGAACAGACTACCTATCTATGTCAAACAGAGTTCCTCATTAGCACTCTTCAAGAAAAATCTTGATGATTGGATGGGAAATAGGAAATTCACCCCAGGGATCACTTCTGTGGCTCTGCTCGACAGGGGCACAGGAAAATAATTTTCTTGGGTGGCAAAAGCCAGGGTACATTTTTGGCTAGGCTTATATAGACCCTAGGGCCAATAGCCTAGTACCTACCTATGAACCTATGAACTATTGTGTAACTATTGCTACTTGGGTATTGCATAGGTATTTGATGTCATAAGTAAAATCTGTTGGTCTTTTTCTCTGTTTTATATGCCACTGCTGGTAGACCTTATTCTTCTTACTATCCCTTACCTATTCATACATCCGTCCCATTCTTTCCTTTTATAAAAAAAATGCTGTTCCTTCTCCTTCCCACTCTCATTCTTACATTCCTTTCTTGGTTTGCATACGTTCTAATGCTTGCTATTTCTGTTTCCTATTGTCCTCTAGACCCATTTCTACCCCCTTTCTATAGTAAATAACAGATTTAGACATGATTGTAAGCCTTTTAATATGGCTTGCTGGCTTTCCCATGGTATCATGAAGAAGCACATGTGCATGTACTTAGGCCATGCGTGCTTCATGCTCATCTTATTTCCTTGCATTGGTCCTTGCTGCAAGTGAGATTTCACCCAGGTCTTGTGATTTCTGTGAGTGTGTTTGTTAATTAGCAGTACTACTGGTTGTGAATTTGCACATAGGTAATTGATAAATAACCTCTGGCCTCATCATACTATGAACTTTACTTGCAGAAGGCATGATTGTGCAAGGTATGTTTTAGAATCCCATGGTCTGAGTTTTGAGACTTGCCTCGATCATGTGGTATCAGAAAGTGTCATGCCCTTTGAAGGCTTTTACAAGAAAAAGGCCTGGCATTTGTAAGTATTAGAGTGAGCCTGGTATTTGTAAGCATTAAAGTGAGTAACTTCCCAAACATACTGCTTACAGGTTTGGCTGGGGTACTGAAGATGTCCAAAATAAAGACTGTGAATGAAAATAATGATAAAATGAAGCCCGAATAACCAAACAAAATAAAACAAAATATAAAAAATGAATCTGCAGTAACAGCATGGTTGCCAGCTCAGTATACAATAACAAATACTAACAGCTAAAATAGATTGCCATGAATGATGTGTTATTACAAGAATTAGTGGCATTGTGATAGTAGCACCATGTGTTGTCTGCCTTTGAAGTGTTATAGGCTTTGAAGACACAAGGCAGCCATCACAACTAGCAATGCAGATGTGGAGCAGAACATAATGCTATCAATACTACTGGTATGAAGAAAATAAAGCCACTGTGGCAGGTTTGCTTAACTGTGAGTGTAAGAGGAGACTACACAAGCTTTTGTTCTAGGTAGTCTTCTTGCAAAGTGTGATAAAGCAAGCAGATGCATTAAATGTTTATGCTTATGAGAAACCTGCCATGATAAAAAGGATTTGAGCAGCATAGGTACTGAATACAGTAATTTACAGATTTGTGCAAGAAGGAGCAAAAATGTTTAACATGATAAACTGAATGTTTCTAATATTGCTCTAAATGAGAATATGAAAAGCAGCTGGAAAAAATACTGATGTGCTGACAGCATGTATGTCTCCACTTGGAAGTTTTCTGATCATTCTAGAATTACTGAAGATTTTTATAGTACATTTAGGTATAAAACAACAATACAGTTGCATGTCACTGAAGCTCTTGAAACAGAGCAATGAGATACTGCTGACATTTTACAGAGTAGCGGACCGGAGTTCCGCTGTGGCGACCCCTAACCGGGAAAAACTGAAAGACACAACATTTAGATTTATTTGCAGGGTTAGGTGGTGTTAAGTATACATTAAAATATCACCTGAAGCAAAGCTAGATCTGAAGTAGTTAACTTCATTTGATCAGCAACCTGTGGGTATTGGATCCAGCCTCGGATCCGAGCTGGCAGCTTTCCAAGCTAAAAGATCCAAGCTCTCAGCCCCTCCCCCTTACCCATAATGCCCTGCTACCTCCCTCCAGTCCTCAGATCTCATTTGCCATGGCTCCTGACAGGTTTAAGTGATGGGCTCTTGGTGTTGGGTGAGAGTTTCAAAACTTTTAAAAACCTTTTAAAACTATTTCTTAAGAATTTTTGTGTGTTGAGTGAGTGTAGTAGGCCCTTAGTTTTCTGTCTATATACTTTTCTTGGTTTTTTTGTGGTAAACTTACTGTTTAAATTTAATTTCTTCCCTCCCCTTTACTGTGTGTGTGTGGTTGTGCGATGGCTGAAGGGCCTAAGGCCATTTTTTCTAAATGCACTGAGTGTGGCCATAAGCTGACCCCAGCAGATGGCCACACTCAGTGCGTTCTCTGCCTAGGGGTAGCCCACTTGTCTTCTGACTGCCAAGTGTGTGCGACCTTCAACCCCTGGGCTGTTAAGGATAGGAGAAATAAGTTAATCCTGGCGGGGCTTTTGCCCACGGATTCTTCTTCCTCCTCTCCCTCTAAGGCACCAGCGGTGGCTGCGGCTGTCCTGCCTTCAGTTCTCCCTCCCCTGACTGGGACTCAACCTCCCTCTGTGTCTCAGGGAGAGGGGGACTCTTCTACAAGAGAGAAGAGGCACAAGGACAAAGAGCGGCATAAAAGCCATAAGAGGTGGGCAGAGTCTCATTCCTCTGCTCTGCCAGCTAAGGTAGTTAGCCCTCCCAGGAGGGTCTCCGGATCTCCACCCTCTCGGCTCTGTTCCCCCCGCTTTTCTCTGGATCCAGAGGAGGAATACCGGTCTCCCTCTAGGTCATCGAGGCGGCCTTCCCGGCCTGCTTTGGTGACCTCTTCGAGGACCACCAGAAGCATGTCTGATGCTGATTTGGACCGGATGATGCGTCGATTCTTGCAGGCCCAGATGCAGCTGGGGGTGCTCCTCCCCCCCCTCCAGGGGGGTGCTCAGCCCCTTTCTTTGCCCCAATTACTCCTTCTCCAATTTGCTATCAGGTTTTGGAGTCTTTGTATCCGAGCCATCTCGGACCCGGGGAGACGTCGGCGCCAATAGTGATGGCTACTTTGACACCGACCGTACCCTCAAATGTGTTGGATCCGAGCTCTCAGGGCTGTAAGCTGAGCTTCGGATCCACAGGGGTGAGTGTGTCTTCAGCTCCATTTCAGTCAGAGCACACTCCCCTTTCCGGTCCGATCGCATCGGCTCCGACACCAGTCCTTGCGTCGGAACTGAGGGGGCTGCTCTCGGAGCCAGAGGAGAGTGGTTCACCCTCAGCTTTTGATGTAGTGGAGAGGGTTCTGTTGAGGAGTTCCAGGTCCCCGGTCTGGGCTATGGATCCACCCTTCACTCCCGCGCATTTGGGCCTATCTTCCATCGTCCGGCCCCAGGGACAGCCTGCGTCAGCGCTCCAGTTGGTTCCCGTAGGGGAACAGGACCCTGTTGGTGAGCCCTCCTCAGACAGTCCCGCCGAGGAGGTCCCTCACAAACGAAAGTGCAAAAGGAGGTACTTGGACTCCCCTGAGTCCCTCACGGAGGACACAGACTTAGAGGAAGGGGAAGGTTCCCCAAGGTCACCCCCTGAAGACGTCTCGTTTGGAGACATTATGGAAATGCTACGTATCAGAGGAGGGTGGTCTGCCCAAAAACCTTCCTCCGATGAGTCTGTGTTTCTGGAGGCATTTGATGCAGGCCCGTCTACCTCTTGGGTGTCCCCCCTGGCTGATCCCCTGGTAGACTTGATTACTACCAGGGATTGGAAGGAGCCGGACACTGTGGAACCAATCCCTAGAAGACCAGACAAAATACTCAGTCCCCCTCCTGACAGACAGGCGTGGAATAAAGGTTCCCCAGTAGATGCCATGGTGGTAGTGGCTGCCACTAAGAAGGAACTAGCACAGGAAAGTTTCTCGGTCCATCCTCCTGATAAGGAATCTCGGACGATGGACCGTATTGGAAAGCATATGTTTGCTTCAGCTACCTTTTCTATAAGGGCGCTGAATTACCTGGCACACGTCATCAGGCTCCAGTGGGACTTGATAAAAGAATACGCTGGAGTTCCCCCAGAGTCCATGGCGGCCGAGGACAAACGGACCTTCTCGGCTCGCATGGCCACTCTAAAGTCAATTTCTAACACTTCCATGCGGCTCCTCTCGCATGCCACAGAGGGAGCGGCTAGAGCCAGTGGAGCAGGGGTTGCCTTGCAGTGCCATGCCTGGCTTCACCTTTGCAACTTTGCGGAACCCTTCAAGGCATCCTACGCGAACGCTCCCTTTGATGGTTCTATGCTATTCGGCAAAACCATCCGCGACATGCTGCTCCAGAGGGAGAAAGACATGAAGATGCTGTCTGCCATCGGAATCCGCTTCTCTAATCCTCAAAGGTCCTTCTCAAGGAACCAGAGAGGA
Source organism: Protopterus annectens (assembly GCF_019279795.1). NCBI lineage: Eukaryota > Metazoa > Chordata > Ceratodontiformes > Protopteridae > Protopterus > Protopterus annectens. The sequence goes on along the minus strand of NC_056728.1, from coordinate 1,929,216,754 downwards.
CAGAAGAAGATGTGGCTCTGGAAGTCCCAGCAGTCCCGTCCCACTCTGGACCCTTCGTCCTTCAGAGGCAGAGGAGGACATGGTGGACGCTGGCCCAGAGGCAGAGGGGGGGGCCAAAGAATTTCGGGTCCAGAGAACCTTTCTCAGACCGGCCCGCGCAGCAGCCCTGAAGGCTTGCCCGGCTGTCCCTCTCTGGAGGCAGTCGGGGGACATTTTACGGAGCACCTACAAAGTTGGGAGTCCATTACTACAGATCGTTGGGTGCTCCAAATAATATCCAGAGGTTACACTATTCCCTTTATGTATCTTCCCCCTCTAACGAAGCGCCTTCCTGATGTCCCACCTGATCAAAGGGAGGTGGTGGCTTCAGAAATATCGAAGTTGCTAGAAAAATGGGCCATCCAGCACGTCCCCCCAGAGCAGTCCGGATTAGGCAATTACTCCAGGTTCTTTTTGGTGCCAAAAAAGACAGGGGACTTAAGGCCAATTCTGGACCTGTCATCTCCAATCCTGTTCATTGCCAAAGAGAAATTCCAGATGGTCACTCTGCAATCTATTCTCCCACTCCTACAGTAGAATGACTGGATGTGCTCCATAGACCTCAAGGATGCTTACTGCCACATTCTCATGGACAGACGGTCCAGGAGGTTTCTCCGCTTTTGGCTAGAAGCCAATCACTTTCAGTTCAGGGTTCTCCCATTCAACCTCACCACAGCCCCCAGGGTGTTCACAAAGGTCATGGCAGTTGTAGCAGCCCACCTGAGACTTCAGGGAATTCAGGTCTTTCAGTGCCTGGACGATTGGCTCCTCACCGTCCCCACCAGGCATCTGCTTTGCTCCTCCAGGGATTACTTCCTAGCCTTGTCCCAGCATCTAGGCATTACTATAAATTTTCAGAAGTCATCTCTTCATCCTGTGCAAGTTCTGGATTTTATAGGGGCCAGGATAAATACGCACCAGGCCAAAGCCTTTCTAACAGCTGACAGGTTACGCAACTTGTCACTACACATAATGGCGCTCCTACAGTCTCCAGCCCCACCTGCAGAGTTGGTCCTGAGAGCCCTGGGCTCCATGGTGGCAGCCATCAGCCTGTCACCTCTAGCACGGTTGCATATGAGAGTCCTACAATGGACTCTTCAGGTTCAATGGTCTCTCCTACTCCACCCATTGGAGTCTCCAATTCCCCTGAGCAGGGTTTGCAGGAATTCCCTTCTTTGGTGGCTCCATTCCCAAGAGCTGCGGGAAGGTAGACCATTTGTGATGCCTCAACCCCAAGCCACGCTGACCACGGACGCTTCTTGCCTCGGGTGGGCAGAACTGTCCAAGACACATGGACTCCCTTAGAGACCATTCTGCATATCAATGTCCTGGAGATGAGGGCGGTGCTTCTGGCATTGCAAGCCCTTCAAGACCTTCTTCCTCTAGGGACTATTGCAATTCAGACAGACAATATGGCTGTAGTCCGGTACATCAACAAACAGAGAGGAACCAGGTCTTACCCTCTTTGTCGAGAGGCTATGAGAGTTTCGGACTGGGCGATTTCCACCAACCGCTTTCTGGTAGCAACGCATATTCCAGGTTGGGCCAACATTCTAGCAGACAAGCTGAGTCGCTCGATCCTCACACCTTAAGAGTGGTCTCTAAACCCATCGGTAGTGAATCAGATCTTCCTCAGATGGGGTCAGCCTTGCTGCGATCTTTTTGCTTCTCCTTCAAACACAAAATGCAGCGAATTTTTCGCTCTGATTCCCCCAACAGGGGAGAGCCCCAGAGATGCTCTGCTTCATGCTTGATCCCCCGGTCTCCTTTATGTTTATCCTCCTCTTCCACTAATGACAAAATTTCTGCAGAAAGCTCATCGGTTGGGGAGCAAGATAATCCTCATAGCCCCATTCGGGCCTCGCCAGATCTGCTTCCCTTACCTGCAGTCTCACAGTGTAGTTCCTCCTTGGATCTTAGATCCCATTCTGGATCTGATCTCTCATCCTGCGGGATTACAGCCCCCAAACCTAGGCGACCTCAAGGATTGGTTGATCCAGTTCCACTAATAGCAAGGACTCCCTGTATCTCGTCTCCCATAAAATCTATTCTGTTAGCAGCACATAAACCTTCTACCAGAAAGATCTACAGAAGTAAATGGAAGCGTTTTTCCATCTGGGCCAAAAATAGGGATTTAGATCCTTTTACTGCTCCCATTCCAATGGTTCTTGAATTCTTGTCCCATATCTTTTACCAAGGAGCTAGTGCTCCTACAGTCAAAGTCCAAATGGCAGCTATTTCCCATTTCCACATAGGGGATAACATTGGCCCCTTAGCGTGCGCTAAGATATGCAAAACTTTTTTGAAAGGCACCTTTCTGTTGAAACCTCCGGTGAAGAATGCGGTTCCACCCTGGGACTTAACCTTGGTTCCTCAGGCATTGACTGGCCCACCCTTTGAACTGGCTGCTTCGGTTGAGTTAACATTTTTATCTTGGGAAACGGCCTTCCTGATTGCAATTACTTCAACCAGGAGAGTATCTGAGCTTTAAGCCCTTTGTATGAAACCCCCGTATCTGGTCTTTCATAAGGATAGAGTGTCTCTCAGGACTAACCCTTCTTTCTTGCCTAAGGTGGCCTCTGAATCCAATATCAACCAATCCATTAATTTGCCTGTGTTCTTCCCCAACTTTCAGAACAAAGGGGAATACAGATTGCACTTATTGGATGTGCACAGACAATTGCGTTTTTACTTGAACAGGACAGCCACTACTAGGAAATCTGATCAACTTTTTGTGTCTTTCGCTAAACCATCTATTGGTAAGCCTATTATGAAAGTTACCTTGGCCAGATGGATATCCCAATGCATCGTTCACACTTATTTAGCCTCCGGCCAGCCTGAACCCTTGGGGGTCCATGCCCATTCTACCCGGTCTATGGCTACTTCTGCAGCATTCTGGTTGAGAGTTCCTCTAGACGACATCTGCTCAGCAGCTACTTGGCCCTCTTCTCATACCTTAATTTCTCATTTTAAGTTGGATCTGATATCCAGGAGTAGGGCATCATTTGGCTCCGCAGTGCTCCGGAATATCCTTCCTTGAGGTCCGCCCAAGGTTTAGGTAGCTGGGGACTCTGTCCCACAGGTTGCTGATCAAATGAAATTAACTACTTCAGGTAAAGAAGTTATGTACTCACCATAACGTTCCATCTGAGTAGGTAACTTCATTTGTCTGCAACCGACCCCCCCCCCTCCTTCCCCCTAACCTGTTTCATGGTTATTTCTATGACACAAGGATTCGCCTTGCCTTGCATTAGGTTAGTGTTCCTCTTTCGAGGGTCTTAGTCTGTTTTTTGTTTTAGGCAAACTCGATCTGAGGACTGGAGGGAGGTAGCAGGGCATTATGGGTAAGGGGAGGAGCTGAGAGCTCGGATCTTTTAGCTTGGAAAGCTGCCGGCTCAGTCCGAGGATGGATCTGATACCCACAGGTTGCAGACAAATGAAGTTACCTACTCAGATTTAACGTTATGGTGAGTACATAACTTCTTTTTATTTGTGAAGCAAAACATATTGCTATAACTATTACAAACTTAAATGAGCAGACAATGAAAAGTACAAAAATCTCAGGTACAATCGTTAAGCAAGATGAACTGATTACATGAGTCACTAGTATCATGGCAGTAGTGAAACAAGGCAAACTAAAATAGGTATAGACTCCTAAAACCTGAATAAATGAATCACAAGGAAACAACATCCACAATAAAGTGCTGAAAAAGTTCCAACTACAATACCAGCTGCTATATTCTTCTCACTACTGATAGTAGTTCTGACAAATTCATTTGAATGATAATAGCTTCAGCCTTTGCACTTTCAGCACCCATTGGGGCATATGACAGTATCAAGGAAATATTTTGTAATGCCATCAACTACAGAAGTGTTTCACAGAGTAGTAACAGACATTACTGAAGAAATAGAAGATAAAGTTAATACATTACCTTTCACTGTCTGATGTGGGGAACTACCCTACGAGACAATGGTAATGGATTTATCAAGTTACTTGAGGTCTGAGACTGAATAGCTTGATGTTGAAGAAAAAAACTGTAAAACATGTGTAACTACTCTCACTTTTTTTTAAGCTTTTTCCTCACGCAAGAACATGCCCTAACCTCCATGATGTTCTGTAGACCAGTTTGTTCCCCAAGGGCAAGACCCCTATGGCACATTCATTTCCCTGGGATATGAGCCAAGCATGTCAAGAGTGGAAGACTTTAACAAAGAGCTAAGGACCAGGCCTTTTGTGATTAACTCATACCAACCCCTGTGCATGCCTGAAGTGTCCAGTGGGATAGAATGTAATAGGTCACTGTCATGTACCTTGCCTTCACATGTGCATAATCAAATGATGTTTCTTCTTTGCAGACAGTGTCTTCATATAATCTCCACTCTCAGTTGGTGAATCTACTGGTGACAGTAGGTCTGTCACCTTCTTTGTCCATTCACCCCCAAAACAAGTAAACTGGATTGGACACATCATTCTTCTTCTCTTTTAAACCAGCTACAAAAGGGGTCTGAGCAATTACTCATACTAAGATGACTTGGGTTAGTGGTGGAGCTTTATTCCTTTACAAGTGTGAAGCTGACAAAACTTTATGACTACTCATAAATAAGTGGAGCAGGTTTAGACACTGGAGATATAAAGCCTGTCTCTGATAAGGTCTATGTCATAATTAACATGAAATAAAACTACTGAACAATCATCTCAAATGCATTTCCTCTGTAATACACAATACCTCTTCATGTTCATGTTTACTTTTCAGATTCAATAGCTACACTGCTAGGGCATGTTGTTGTTGTTCTTAGTCCAGAGGACAAGACAGAAGCTTAGGAATGTTAATTAACACTTGTTACAGAGGCTCTGATACTGAAGTTTATAATGCTTCACAACCTGCAATTATTGAAGCAGATGCCGGTCAACAAGTGTTTGATTTAGTATTACTACATGAAAGTAGATCACTAAGGCATAGTTTCAGGGTCCATCAGCTATAGGCTATGACTAGGAATGTATTCCAGGACCAGTAGGAGCCTATACAGGGTGAATCTCAGTACTTGTTTTCCTGAACTGTAAATGTATACAGCCTAGGGGTATATTTACAAGATCTCTGTCCACTTATCAGTGTTTGTTTTAAAGAGAGCTGTGGCACCACTTTCTTGTCAATTGGATGCTTGTTCCTGATGTATGTAATCAATTAAGAGAGTCATCTATCATATCAACAGACTCTGTTTATATTTTGATGTAGGTTTATGTCCTCAGTGTGGTACTGTTAGTATTTCCAGGTTTCACCGGAGTAAGAGGAAAGTAGGATTGGGAATTTTAACAGCTCTCTAAGCCTAGTAGACATCACTATGCAAGAGGCCACATCATACAAATGACATTGACAGGATTCTTAGTCAGTCTTTATAACTTAAAGATATCATGCCTAAGATTTTTTTCTGGCTAGGAAGCATTGTTGTCGTTCTAGTTTGGTGAAGCATATGGATAGGTACATACCAAAGGAAGCATTCTTTTCTAATATGGGTCTGATTAGGTTGGAGCCAAAGGTGAAGAGCAATATCATGGGAAATGGCTGATATGCTTCTGTAACTAATGACTGGAAGAATGACTTTCTAACAATAGTTGATACACCGTGGTCAAATGAGAGTACATTACTGATGAATGTGTCCAGATTTCTAAAAATTGTATCAGCTTTGAAGGGAGTAAAGCCCCCCACTTAATTAGGGTTTGAAATATTTTTTCTTTGGCCAAGCAAATTCTTTCCCTACGAACGAATTTGAGGAAGTGGCCATTCGATATTTACCGCTTTCACCATTTAGGTGTCGAGCTTTAGGTATTCGATTACCTAAAGCTTTGACTTTGTAATATAGACCCTTTCTTGTTGGCTATATATATTTCTGTCAGTTAATGGATGGCTAATAAAAGTCCACTAAAATGACTGCATCATGTGCTATAGCTTGGGGCTCCATATGGATGAGGAAGATGTCATGGTCATCAGGAGATTTAGAGCAGGCTCTTTTGTTGGCAATAATATGTTAATTGCACTTGTTTATTGATACTAGGACGTGAAAGAGTTTGGGGTTATTGTCATATACAGTTTCTCTTGAGTTAATATGATTGACAGTAAATACAGATCAATGCAAATATATCCCTGCTGTTGTCATGTGACCTGAACAAATAGGAAGAGGCAGTTTTCTCAATGTATTGAAATCATGCTTCATTACCTATACAGATATGTCTTCAAGGATCAGGGTAGCTTCAAGGATATGTATTTGCTGCAGAAGACCTTGGATCAAGCATGACCAAAATGTTTTGTAAAATGCTCACAGAAGTTATGTGTACCAGAAAAAGTAGCTCAGCAATTATCTTCAGTTAATCAATTATAGCAGCATCTGATTTTATTTCTCTACAAAGCATTTTCAAAAAAATAATAACACTGTATACACCAGCAAAACTGCAAGTGATATAGTTGTGTTCACAGAGGTATGACTTACAGGTCCGGTATAAACCTTAAAATTGATAGACATAAACGATACATAACAGAACTTACTTGCATGAATGGAAATATTTGCTAGAGAAGATTTGCTAATACTATGGCTAATTTTACAGGTGCTTTTATCAGATGAAAAACATGAGGAGGTGTCAAAGTATAACAGTACAAAATAAAGAAATGCAGTTGGTATTAAATACTATCAGGGATGCTTGGCTCTGTCAGAAAAAGTTAATATACTCTAAAAAATCAGTATATTTTCCACATCATAAGCTTTTGTGTATACAAAGTTTGATGTTTGATGTCTGAGGGTGATAAAATTATAGTTTGTACTCATCATCATTGTATATATATATATATATATATATATATATATATATATATATATATATATCTATAAAACTATATTTTTTATATATATATATATATATATATATATATATATATATATGTATGCTTATTTTTTCGGCTTTTCCCAGTTAGGGGTCACCACAGCAGAACTCCGGTCCGCTAAAGATTGGCAGTAGATTTTTATGGTGCCAAGTTGCCAGCCCGACACCCAACCTTTAACGAAGGCATGCCCATTTACACGTCTTTCAAATGCCACTCGACTACAGGGAGGACATGCAGTCTCCACACAGAAGACACTCCAGCTGTGAGGCAACAATGGTACCGCTGCACCACCACAACTTAATTATAACTATACACACATATATATATATATATATATATATATATATATATATATATATATATATGTCATAAAATTGTGAGCCACATTAATGTAGTAACTCATTCAAAAAAACATTCTTTATTGGCTGAAAATGTCTTAAAAGAGGAAATATTCGAAAATGTGATGTCTGTGTTTTTAATAGTTCTACTCAGAATAAAAAAGATACATTTCTGTCAAGAGAAAGCAAATCTTTTTTTGATGAAAACGAAAACAGTTTTGTTTCTGTACTATTATTCTTATTATCTCATTAGGCTTGAAATCATTTACATTAGCCAGCATGTGTGTATGTATCTATGAAAGAATATTATTCATTGGGTTATTACTGTCCTTAAATGTATTTCACTAGAAATGGAATACCACATGCAGATATTATTAAACCACAAAAAGGCAAAAAGAATAGCTAGGTCAATAGGTAAAAACAGATGATAGATTAGACAGATAGATAGATAGATAGATAGATAGATAGATAGATAGATAGATAGATAGATAGATAGATAGACAGATAGATAGACAGATAGATAGACAGATAGATAGATAGATAGATAGATAGATAGATAGATAGATAGATAGATAGATAGATTGATAGATAATATAACAAATTGATAAGACTGTTAAGACTTACTTCTGACCTGGCAGCTTAGCTACATCAAAAAAAGATATGCATGCAGATGGAAGCAAACATACATAAATAAACACATAAATAACATTTAGAATGTGCATTTTATTAGTCAGCATCATCTATTCATAATTTTCATTGAAACAAGCAGGTTTTAAGGCACTACATTTCATTGTGTACCTGGGCCTTTTACAGAGTTAACAACTGTTTCATTAATTTTCCCCTTATTAAATCTACAGTAAAATTTTCTTAAATGGCAACCTGTAATTCTGCACATCTGCATTATGAGCATTTGTAATACATGAATCCATAACATTTGCAAGTACTTGATTTCTGCTGTCCCTTAAGTACTAGCATAATTTCTAAAGCTTCTGTTTGTTTTACTAACCTAACGTAAGCCAAAAGATCACCTCAAGGCATAGGTACCTTGTGTAGCATCCTAGTTACTTTTTTTCCCTTTTCTACATAGGATTGGGGTGCCATATCAACTTTTGTCATCCATCCCAATTCAGTGCCACACTCCTACCTTCTTCAACAGTCATCCCTGACTTTCACAGGTTTTCTCTCACACAATCCTTCCATCTCTTTGCTGGACACCCTTGTTTCCTCTTGACTACATCCAATCAGTCTAAAACCTTTTTCACCAGATTGCCTTTTGCTTTTTTGCACATGTGCCCAAACTACCGTAATCTGTTTTCTTTGACCTACTCTGCAATAGGAGTTACTTTGGCTTCTGCTCTGATGTCTTCATTTCTTCATCTGTCACTAAGTGTGCATCCTACCACTCATCTCAGGTACTTAATTTCCATTACCTCTAACTTCCTCAATTGCTCTGCCTTTACTGCCTGGGTTTCTGTACCATACAGTAATAATGTTCACAACACTGTTTTTGTACACCTTTCTTTTCAGTTTATTTGTCTGTCTATAACACTCTGTGTCAGTGTACTGCAGACTGTCTGATTGTTGCTTTGATCTCTTTGTTCAGACTTCCCTTCTCCTAAACACCTCCTCCCACATACCTGAAGCTGTTATCCTGTTCCCCTGTCTTCCCTTCTATCTCAGTTTTTAGCTTCATCTGATTTCCCCAATTTGATGCCATTGCAACTGTCTTATCTATATTCAGTTTCATCCCATGTGACTGTAGCTTTGCATTCCTCTCCCCTATACTTTCCTGAAGTTCTTACATAGAGTCTGCATGTAATGCTACATTGTCTGCATGCAGCAACTTTGTTGAGGTGTCCTCTCCAACCTGTTTGCTAATGTAGTCCATTTCCAGTATGAATGAATAGCAGCAGGCTCAGAGCTGAACCCTGATGGATACCCACTCCCTCTGGGAATTCCTCTGTTAGGCTGAAAACTATTTGTACTTGAGTCAATGGGTGGTACATAGCCTGCATTAATTCCACCAACGTTTTTGGGACTTTGAACCGTGTCAGGACTGCCCAAATAAATTTTCTGGGTACCTTGTCATATGCTTTCTCCAAATCTAGAAATGTTCAGTTGGACTCTTTCCTCATGTCTAGCTTCTTCTTAACAACAAACATTGGGTTGGTTATGCTGCACCTTGATCTAAATCTGAATTGCTCACCTGCCATCTTAATTCTACTACTCTGCATATTCACTTATCAATCATAACCCCCTCCAAAACTTTCATGTAGTGTGAGTTTAATATTTGTGGATGTCACCTTTCTTTTTGTACAAAGTATGCTTATTCTCTAGTCATCTGGGATATCCTCTTCTCTCCATACAGATATAAGTACCCTCAGGGGCCATTTCTCCTCTATATCACCCAATATCTTGATCATATCTGTTGTGACTTCATCTGATCCCTCTGCTTTTCCTGGCTTCATTTTCCTTAGTGCTGTTTTCACTTCTTATGTGGTGGACTCCTCTTTTTCTTTCACAGAAGTAAATGCAAAAAAGGAATGGTCCTAGGATGAATCCCTAGGGCACTCCATATTTGATTGACCTCTTTGTAGAGGTGGAATCCCCAAGTGTAACTGCCTGGATTCTGTTTGTGAGACAGCTGTCTATCCATTAGTTGACATAAGGTTTTAGACCTAACCTCTTGAGTTTTCCAACAATGCCTGAGTAGGGTAATATGTCCAATGCTGACAGGTGAAGGTAGACAGTGTAAACCATTTTTCCCCTATCCATTATTTTGGTGACTGTCTTAAAGAAGTCCACCATGCTGTGTAGAAATTACTTGCCCTTGACGGAATCAAATTGGGTTGAGTCAAGTGTTCGAAAGTTTCCTATGTCATTATTGATCATTTTCATGGCTTTGCATATGAGGCTAGTGAGATTTATGGGTTTGTAATTTTCATTGTCTATAGATGGCCCACCTTTGTGTAAAGGGATGTCTGTTGCTGTTCTCCATTCATGAGGCACAAAGCTTCATTGGAGGCTACAATTAAACAGCAATTCCAGAGGCCTGATAGATCATGTTTCATGCTATTTAGAAAGTAGCCTGATAGGTCATGTTTTATGCTACTTAGAAGGCATCCTGGGATATTGTCTGCAACTATCGATGCAGTTCTCTTTGTCTTAGATATAGCATTGAGGACCTGGCCCTAGTGATAGTAGGGAGAGATATATTTGATGGTACTTCCTTAATGGAGGTTGAGGGGGGAGACAGGGGTAAAGTTAAAGCTGAATTTGTCTGCCAGTATGTTTGCTATATTTTCTGAGTCAGTATCAGTGGCTCCATTAACAATGATATCTGTACAAAATTGTGTGTTGCCTTTGAGGTTGTGGACATAGCTAAAGAATGCCTTGTGGTTTTGCTTGACCTGGGAGGCCAAAGTTACCGCAAATTTGGCTTAGGCAAGCTTTACTTGTCCTCTCAGTCGTTTGTTTAGTTTAATGAGAGTGTGTTTTTCCTGCTGTGTGCTATGCCTCTTAATTTTGCCATGATTTTTTTCCCCTTCTGCTATACAGTCTGCTGAGGTTGTGATTCCACTAGAGTGACTTGTTTTATGAGTTAGTTCTGTATTTCTTCCTTTTGGGTATAGTTGCCTCTCTGCAGTTATTAGCAGTCTTATATAGGGATTCTTTGGACAGTTCCATGTAGGCAGCAGTGTTCTCATGGTTTATGGGGTCTTGAAATTTTGCCAGGTTATCATTTATTTGTAGGGAGTTAGCCTTGGAGTAGTTCTTGAATGTTCCAGAGATATATTGGAGTCCAGATTTATTTTTACTTCAAAAGAGATGATTTGTCTGTCTAACCTTACCAGAGAAGACATTACACTAGGGAATGTGCAGTGCTCTCCATTATTAGTGAGGACCGGATCCATTAGGTTTGTGCCCCTGTTCAGCGTATAGACAATCTGTTCCAGGGAGTTTGTATTTACAAAATCCAAGAATCTCTGTGCCTGCAAGTTTGGTGTCATATATGAATCCCAGTTAATTTTGGGCAATTAAAATCACCCATGAGTATAGTATTGAATTGAATGGTGAGTGTTCCCAGTAAGCTTAAATACATGTTACGAGTTTCCTGTATCATAAAGGGGAATGTATAACTTGCAAAGTAGTGTATGGGATTTTGAGTATGGTGATTTGAATATGGAGAAGCTCAAGTGCATTGACCAGCTTTGAGCTATATTTATTTTTGATATAAATTGAGACATTCCACCTTTAGACCTTGTCTATGTGGCAGCTGTTCTACATGTCAAAGGTATTATAGTCTTGCACTGCTGCTATGCTCCCTGTAACTTTAAACTTTGCCTCACTGACTGCAGAGATGTCAGCATTCTCTAAGGTAAAGAGCGCTTGTAGGGAGTAAAATTTCTTGTTTAGACTCCTGCATTGAGCAGTGACACCTTCAGATTTTCTTGGGTTTGATTTACTACGCTGGAAGTTCTTCCAGTTTGGTATTGGCTAAAAAAAGCACTATGGGTGAGGATAATGTTTTAGATAATATTCAAATGTTTAGAGGGGAGAGGTGCAGACCATCCCTGGCAAATCAGTGTAACCTGTTAACCATCTCCTTCCATGCAGACAAATATTATACCCCCTTTGAATGAAACCAGAATCTAAGCCAATTAATAAAGTCAGCCATCTTCTGTTTGTATTTTGGCAACATCCTTGGAGAAGGTAAAATGCTACTTGATGCTAGGGTCATACCAGCCTCCATCACACATTCTGAGATCTCCATGATGTATCTTTTCATATAGTTTAGGAAGGTATATCTGAGGTCATTTATACCCACATGGAATATTACTGAGTGATACTGGAACTTGTAGTCCAATGACCTGAGTGCATCTGTAATGTGGTGGATCCTGGTCCCTGATAAGCAAATGACCATGATTTTCTCCTTATTCAACTTGGTGAAAGGGACATCAGTGAGTTTCACAACTGAGTCTTTGATGACAAGGAATGCTGGATTGTGTGGTTGCTTGCTTTATGGCTAAGAAGTAGGGGGTTCATGAAATATGGCTGTTTGTGTTAATGTGGGTATTGTTTTAAGTGCATTTGGAGATGCTAAGGATATTCGCATACCTGGCTTGGCTGCATATCTATTCTATAGACCTCACACATGCTGTTTTGAGGCACTGACACACTTTATCAGTTTCACTTATTTCATCTTTTTCCTGAGGTGCTAGGGCCCTGATTAATTCCTTGAACTCTTTTCTTTCTCAGCAGTCAACTTCCAGGCCTTCAGCCGCATCTCTGTTGATGATACAGCCAACACTGACCACTGCTTGCAGCTGATTGTGGCAACCAGAGGTTTATGCTGTGGGCCAACTGTTTCACTGGGGGAGATTTTGTGATCACTGATGCTACCCTAGTGCTCTTTCCTTACTAGGAAGATATCTACTTGAGATGCATAATGACCACTCTTGTATGTGATTTTGTGACTGTTTCTTTTGCTGAACCATGTGTTGGCCACCACCAGTCCATTTGTTAGAAGTCTAGAATGGTGTCTCCTTCTTTATTCCTGTTGCCTCATCCACGTGGAACCAGGAAGCCCTCCTACTTCTTCTTTTTGTCCCGGTGTGTACATTCAAGCCATACATTATCAACACCAATTTGTGTTGTCCTGCTTTATCTAATAGGTCTTTCTACTGCTGTTTGAATACACTCTTTTCTTCACTATCACAACTCTACTGTGGGGCATAGGCTAAGATTATTAATAGTACCCTATCCTAACACTGGAGTCTGATTGCCATGACTCTGTCACTAATTCTGATGACATCTCTCACTGTCTTCTGAAGCCTCTCCCTCACCACAATTCCCACAAGATTTCTAGTCTGTCCTGCTCCTGTTTAGTAGATTCTGGATCCCAAGGAAAGTGTCTTTGCTGTACTGGTCTTCTTTCTTTTCTCCTAGATAGATCAGATGCCCAGCCTCCTCCTTTCTATCATCTCATCTACCATCTGCTTCCATGCTGAATTCTGTTAGTGAACCTACACTGGGTGTCACAATCTTAGTTTATGTTTGTCAGGTGGATTGGTTTTATGTCCAGCTTTAACTCGGCTCAGCTACCCTAGCTAACCCAGGTTGAAGAACTGGATACTGACTGTCCAATACCTTACTGACTTAGGGCTCGTTGTCTTTTTATGGCAGGCACTCACTAAAAAGTAGGAGCATATACACCCCTCCAACCACTAGCATGGTTCCCTGGCATAGGTCAAACTAGACCGGGTCCTAAATCCACTTATCACTGGCAAATAAACATGCCCATTTTTGGTGACATTAATCAACACAACTGAATCAACTAGAGCCAATTTCTTACACAATTGAGGTTCTAACCCTGACCTAACATGCAGCCTGTGATCCATGTTCTCCTATCTTGAGGATACTGTGTAACAAAACAACGATGCCCAAAGAAATTGCTCTATGCACCCCTTCCCGATTTAGGGCACCATATAGAGTCTGTGCTGCTGACCACAACTCCATTCTTGGGAGAATTTGAGATGGAAACACTCAGCATGTTTTTGGGAGATGGGAAGAACACCACAGAGACACAGGGAGAACATGCAAACTCCAGACAAGCATTAGCCAATTCCTGATTTCAAAATGCAATTAAAGAGGCACTTTTCCTGCTAAGCTTTTTCCTGAAGTAGTTGCAAATATTAAACAGCTGATTACAATGAAGCAAAGGTTGTTTGAATAAAATTTTTATTAAAGTAACTGAAAAGGAATGTATAATAATTTCTGCTTACAGTTAGTAAAGCCTTCCAGTCTCTCTCTTTTTCGTATGCTGTTTGCGGGATACAAATTTGATACAGATTATACGGCTAATCAAGTTACTAAATGTAATAAAAGGCATGGTTTCAAACTGGTAAGTCCTGTAAGCAGTCTAACAGCTTTAATTAGTTTTATTCTTGCCTTTCCAGTGGCATTATGTCATTTATAGAAGTCTGTCTTTTATATCTTATCCATATTTACATTTCAGTAAACTGTTAGGTTCCTTTTGTAGTTTGCTGGCCTATATTAATTTGCTGGGTAAGTGTCTGGAGTTCTACAAATATGTATACTACTTTAAAGACTGATATTCTCTTATTTGCTTTATTTCATGATTCATGAAGAAAACCATGCACCTCATAGGGCTGTTGGATGAAATATTAGATTCCATTCATGATGCACTATGGCACACCAGAATGACGTGGTCATTCACTTACTGGGAATTTTAGGTAGCTAAAGTACAGGTTGCATTAGAATCCATAAGACAGGCAGACAGGTTATGGTGAAAGTTAAGCATTTAGACTATAGTATAGGCAGATGGATTTTAAGACTACAACTCGAAAAAAAAGATGCCATAAAAACTTGTCTATACTCTCCAGGGCTGGCTTGTGGTATTGACTGCTGGGCTGCAGCCCCCCACTTTAGACAGAGTAGCATTTTTCTAAATGATTCTTTAAAATATAAAAAGAAGAAAATTAAAAAAAAAAGAGATTAAAATGAATGTACTACAGCACTAGCAGCTCATAGCAGCTGCATAGGATGTGATCGTTGAATGGAATTTGAGCTGTGCACGTTTGCTCAAGTTCCAACTGACAAGGGAAAAAAAACAGAAATGATAACTCTGCTCAGTATGGACTGTTTTTAAGATAGTCCAGAATCTGGGTGTAGATCAATGAAGATTCCCAGAAGTCATTGTGGTTTTATCCACACAAATTTACTTGGGACTGGACTGTTAGGTTCAGCAGCCTGTCAAGTGATCGCATCTTGTATGTCTGCGTAACATAGTTACTGACATAAGTCCCAGCAAGAAGGGAAGCCATTGAAGTTCCCTTCTCATGTCCAGAAAATGGAGTGCAATTAAATGTATCACTTTGGTAGGAGAAGTGATAGTCAATTTGACTCAAGTATGATTTTGATTTCTTCTTTGAAGAAGATTTTCTTGCCTTGTGATTTCTGGAAAAGTGGGGGTGAGTACAAGGCTATCTTAAAGAAAAAAAAAAACTTACCCTGAAGAACTTACTGACCTGATAATAATTCTTGCCAATCAGTTCAAACTTTTTATGCACTTTATTTTTTTTTCCTGGCAGGGTCAACCAGATACTTCAGATATTATCAGATATTATGTTTTGGGGTCTGTGTGGATTTTTTTTTATTAAGTATGACATCCTGGGCCTAGCAGGGTCAACTAGATACTAAAAGGCTCTAGGCAGTAGTTGTGTGATATTGTTTTTTGTGGATGAAATTTGTGATGGGCTCTCTGTTTTCGGGGTTGTTTGTGATGTGGATTTTTTTTTCTAATAATATCCTGGCAAGGTGGCCTAGGTACCAGGTTGGTAGTGGGTTTATTTTGGGGGGGTGGTATTTGTGGATTGATTTTTTTTTAGGTATAATATCATGGCAAGTTCAAACAGACACTTGGGGACAGTCTGTTTTGGGGACTGTTCGTGGATGGCTTTTTGTTTAATATAATATCCCAGCAGATGAACCAGATACTAGGTACACAGTGTAGTTTTAGGGCTGTTTCCTGATGAAACAAACATTTTTTAGTTAGGCAGTGTGTTTTGGAGAAGGTCTGTGGATGACTTCATCATTTTTAAACATCCTGGGAGGGTCATGTGGATAATAGATAGGGAGTGTGTTTTGGTGGCTGTTTGTGGATGAAATTTTTTCAACCCAGTATCTCTGCAGAGTCAATCAAGATACATTAATTAGCCAAATACATTGCTTGTAAACCAATATCTCAGCTGTAATCTTAGCCACTGTTATTCAAAGGCAATAGCTGCTAGCTCAGCTATGAAAATACTTGCTAGTCTTTATGGCATCAATGATATAAGTGTTGTACCATTTAACTAAATATTTAATTTCATTTTGAACTATAACTGTTTACTACTATTGTTACACAAAACCTAGCTATACTTCTTGTAACTTGTAATTAACTGTTGTTTTTAATTGTTTTTATTATGAAGCTTTTCTCCCCAGGCCTCTGCTGAGAAAGGACCTGTGTCCAGTTGGATTTTCCTGGTCAACAAATGTAAATAAAATAAATAAATAAATAATGTATCCTTTATCTACTTTTTCATTTTTTAAACCGTGTAGGGTCAAACCAGATATTGAAGGTAGGCAATTGGGATGGGGAGCTATGCCTATGTGGGAATGAAATGACTGGGCCTACTGTTGTAGTTCTGGCTTGCTTTGCAAGTGTAATGTGCATTTGAGTGAGGTAAGATTAATCAGAAGCTCTGAGGTCTGGCTATTGTTTAGGTAAAAAAATATATACATTAATAACCAGTGTTGCCTTTTTCATTTTTTTTAACCTTACAAGATCAAACCAGATAATGTATGTAGGCAGTGGGGACTGGCGCTATGTGGGAATGAAACAACTGGCCCTGCTGTTTACTGTTGTAATTCTAGCTTTGCAAGACTGTAATAGTTGTTTGTACTTTCATATGAATGTTTTTTAACTATCAAATGTATGAGTAATTGTTACCATATGCTATTTAATATTTATTCAAGTATATGCTGAGTGCCTGTTTAAAAATGTAATATGATGGAACATTTCTCCCTGGACATATGCTGAAAAGAGATTTTTGACTAAACCCAGTTGGACAAGCCTGGGTAAACAAAGGTAAAATAAATAAAATAAAATATGTATTTGTGTAAGGCGAGATGGCACACAAAAGTTGTGACTGTTTCTGTCAAAAATTAAATTAATGCAAGTTTGCAACCAAATTGTTACTATAATTTCTATCTTAATCCTAGATGGGTCAAAGCAGATGCTTTAGTAAGCATGGGGGGGGGGGGGGGCCTGCTTGTGAATGGAATGCATTGTCTGGCCCTACTATTTACTATTCTGATCTGGCTTTGCAAGATTAATGAGTATTTGGGTAAAGGGAGCTGGCATACAAGCTGGTGATTACTGTTTCTGTGCAGCAAACTGAATTAGTGCAACAATTACCATTTTCATTTTAATCTTCGCACGATCAAAGCAGATACTTTAGGACAGCAATTGATATGATGGCTGCTTGTGGATAAAATGCTTGGCACTGTTGTATAGAAATTATAATTCTGGCTTTCTAGGACTAAAGTGTATTTGGATGAAACAAGCTGGAATGCAAACTAGTACTATTTATATGTATAACTACATTAATAAAAGAATTATTATTATCCTGGCAAGGCCAAACTACCTACTTTAATTAAGTAATATACATGGGGAGTATAGTGTGCCTGTTTGTGAATGAAATGACCGGTCCTGCTATTTATATTGTAATTCTTGCTTTACAAGACCACTGTGCATTTGGGTGGAGTATGATGGACTGAGTACAAGAGCTGAGCTTTGGCCAATATTTATGGGAAAGAAATGCATTACTGTAACTGTTATCTTCTTTTTTCATTTTTTTAACCTTATAGGGTCAAACCAGATACTGTGGATATGCAGTTTGATGGAGGGGACAGGGCTATGCCTATGTGTGAGTGAAATGACTGGCGATACTGTTTTATTTCTGGCTTGCTTTGCAAGATTAATGTGCATTTGAGTGAAGTAAGATATACCACAAGCTCTGATCTCTGGCTATTGTTTATACAATACATACATTAAAAAACAGTGTTGTCTTTTTTTATTTTTTTAATCTTTCAAGATCAAATCAGAAACTGTGGGTAGGCAATTGGAACTGGGGAGATATGCCTATGTGTGAATGTAATGAATGGTCCTGCTGTTTACTACTGCATTTCTGGATTTACAAGATTAATGTGTATTTGGAGAGAGGCATACAGACTGTGACTAACATTTCTGTGCAGCAAAACTAAATCAATGCAAAAATCTATTATTGTTATTTTAATTCTGGCAGGATCAAAGCAAAAACTTTACTGGACAATTGATATGGTGACTATGGATGAAATTATTTGCCATGTTGATGTTTTTTTTTAAATTCTATCTTTCCTGAACTAATATGTTTTTGAATGAAACAAGATAGAATACAAGCTGTGACAGTGTTTGTGTGTGCATGTGTGTGTGTGCGTGTCAAAAATGCATTAATGAAAGCATTATTATTATTATTTTAATCCTGACAAAGCCAAACCAGAGACCTTAGGTAGGTCAAGGACACGGGGGGCTGTTTATCATTGAAAGTTTCTGTAAGAAGGCATTTTGTGTGTGTGTGTGTGTGTGTGTGTGTGTGTGTGTGTGTGTGTGTGTGTGTGTGTGTGTGTGTGCGTGTGTGCGTGTCTGTGTGTGTCTGTGTTCTGCTGAAGAAAGCTATCAGCAGCAATAGGAATAATATCAGTTTTTTTTCATTTTTTTTTTAATCTTGCACAAACTGACTGGAACTATTAAGTACAAGAATAGATTTTCAAAGGAATCATTTTTTGGCAATCTGCATTACTAGGTTCAAGGCTTAAAAGTTACTCATAAACCCTCATGTATTAAATAAAAATTATACATGAGGCTGTAGTTCAACTGCAAACAGCAGCACATAATCATCTCTGTAGCATGTTTACTTCAGGGTTACCACCACAACACCACAATGAGTGACCACTGAGCAAGCTGTTACAGTGGTCTGTCTAAAATCTATTAATATTACAGACTTGACTTTGAATGAGAAGTTAAGAATCAAGAGGACCAGAAGACCCACACCTGATCTCAAGATGGAATCAGAAGGTAGAAGCAGGTCAAGAACATACATACACAGTTTCAACATCTCCATCCATGATGAAGCACACCTGGATCTGTGGGTATGAGGAAACAAACACCTTGCACTGTTTCCCATGCTTATTGTTTGGTGGAGAGGATGCCTGGACATCAAAGGGTGTGAATGGCCTGAAGAAAATGGTAGAAAAGGCTAGAAATCATGAACAGTCTGCTAAACATTTTGACAAGCAAATGAGTCTACCAATGTTGGCAACTTTGGATATTAGGTGTCAGTTAAGCACTGAGCCAGTTATCAGTGGAAAGACAACATGAAAGTAGAAGAATACCAGAATGCTCTATTACTTATAACTGACTGCATCAAGCTGAGTTGTGAAGAAGAAGTAGCTTTGAGAGGTCATGATGAATATGAAGACTCACCGAGTGGTAGAATATTCTGCAGACTGGTAGACTTTACCTATAGGATTGATCAGAAGTCAGAATAAATAAAAACTTCAGCTGTTATTAAAGGAACATCAAAAACAGTTCAGAATGAACTCCAGGACTGGGTGCTAATATTATGCAGAGAAGAAATAAAAGAGATTAGTGCTGCAAAATTTTAGCAAATTGCAAACAAAAAACAGCGATGTAGCAGGGCTGTAGCAAACTATCATTGGTGTTCCATTATGTTGTCAATGGCCAGGTGCAGGAATGCTTTTGGGGATATTTTATACCACTTAGAAAGACTGCAGAGAATATTGCTGGTGTGATAAGTGAACACTTGAAGGAAGTAGTGGGAAACTAGCATGAAAAAGTGGTTGCTCAATGTTATGATGTTGCATCTGTTATGAGTAGAGTTCAGCATGGGTCCAGGCCATCATAAAGCAGGAATTTAAATATGTTTATAATGCACGCTGCTATGCCCAGTGACTTAATCTGGTAAAGCAGAGAGCCACACTATATAATACTGAAGCAAGGACATTTTTACCTCTTGGTGGAATTCCAGCCTTTTTTTCACATTCAGTCAATGACAAGCTGCTGTAGACATTATAGTAGCATGACGCATGCCATGGATGTCTGGAACATGGTGGAACTTTAATATCCATACTGTAAATGTAGTATATGAAATCTTGGACTTGGTGGCAGAGTGTTTTACTTATTTCTACAAGTGACCTACATCCGCTGCAAGAACTGTACAGGGAACAAATAGGCTAAAGCAAATACTTGAAGATGATGAATTTAAGTTTTGGTTGACTGCTTTCCATCGTATAATGCCCCATGTTGACATTCTGCACAGACAACTTCAGTGTTGTACCATAGATGCAACCACAGTTGAAAACGATGTACATATATTTTTTTAATGCAATTGACAGAGTCAGATCAGATATCAACAGCAGTGCAGAACAGTAGCTACAGACAGAGGACATCCTGGAAGATGTGCATGAGGATGTGATAAAGTTCCAGGCAACTCCACAATCTGAACACACTGGGCATCTTCAGGCTTCTCAGCTGCTACTGCCTAGAACTTTTCAGCATAAACAAAACAGTTTCCAGAAAATCTCTTTACAACAACCATAGAAAACTCTCCATTCCTGTTGATGGGAAAACTTAGAATGGAACTTGGAGTCGAGTATTATTATGAAGACTTTGCAGCAATTTCCAGTGAGACAACTAAGTGGACAACTCATTATATAGTCCCCGGGATTCATGAAGCTCAGTGCAAGACCGGCATTAGGCTTGCGCCGACTGTGCGGCGTGAAGATGGCGCAGTAGTGCCAAATGCATATTAATGAAGGCGCGCTGCCGCCACAGCCACGTACATAGGAAAGGAGCGCGAGTGCATAGGGCATGTCGAAGTGCCGCACGGAGGCGTGGAAATGTCAGCTGTCAATGTGCAACCTAAAATGTTTGCATATAACAATTTGCAAGCAATAGTAATCACATCTGTCAGTGTCCGTGGATACTGAAACATATGCAATGCATGCAAGACAGTTCCTGCGAACGCAAAATGAAGAAGCAAACACAAATGCACGGTAGGGAATAATGGGTCCCTATCCCACGAACAAATGACATTGAAAACCGTGTGCCCGTAGTCCAACGCAGTGTAGATAGTTATACCAAGTGGAAGTAAAAACGCATCATATGTTAGCGCGCCGCCAATAGGTACGTCCAGCCCAATGGTCAGGGTCACCAGTTGACCCATATTGTGAGGGAGGGTACACAGCTGGGCAGATGTGTCCATAACAAATAACACGATAAATGTACATATCTAGCGACCGTATGATCGAATTATATCCCACAACACATGTAATAGTCACATACAATAGGTATGTCCGTATTTCACATACCAAATGTGACATGAAATAGAATAAGCATGTAAACGAAACAGAAGGAGCATATAAATTGCTACAACAATAAGGCAACATGTAGGCTGAAAGGAACAATATTATCCGTACCATTGACTGTGGGTACGTGTTGTCCAGTACATTCGGATATGTGTCCGGAATATATCCCATCCTGGACACAGGAAAAGGTGGCATCCTACCAAAGATTAGAACAGTCGGCCAAAATCCGCACATCAGTGGACCAAGCCAAACTTGTCAGGATGTGTCACAGTTGAACGGGTTTACCCGGATATACCAACCATGTCATGAAAGTAAAGTATGGGCGTGTACCTATGTGCGTGAGGTATAGCATGTGGAAAGTCAAACATGACAGGGTAGTCCACACAACCATACAGGTACCTGACATATGTAGGGTATGCAATGTGTTACCTTGACCGTGTTATGGGCCATCAACCAAAGCAGTGATGGATGGAGTGTCAGGAATATGTGTGTGTGGGGGGGGTGGGTAATGGTATAATCCTCCAAGGCGACACTGTGTCATATGCAGAATAGGTGAACCGGAGGTGTAAGAGGGAACACCGGGTGAAGCAGAAAGAAACACAAAAACATGTATACACATTTTCAATACAACCAGACAGGCCATACTGTAGAACACAATCCCACAAACATATGAATATTAAAATGTGCGATACAAATGTATAGACATGTCACTGGCACATACCCACAGATTGGTCCTGATGGAACTGGCCATATCAAATGCAACACACCTGGATGCATAATGGACTACCCAGCATCCCCACCACAGCACACAACCTGCTCCCATACCTGAACGTCCACCAAATCCAGCCATACTTGGTCTACTGGTTTGTTGCAGCCACATCTACACATAGTGACCACTACGCATATGTAGTAGGTAGTGTCACCCTAGGCAGTTTCAGGATTGCAAACTATGTATCCCTTGCATGTAAAACCCCCAGCACATTTTCATAACACCAGAAGAATGGTCGGTATTTGTCTTGTTTTGGTCTTGTTCAATTTTTGGGATATCCCTCATGGGATAAGTAACCTGTGTAAACGTTAGAATGGGTATGAAGACATGAAGTCCAGTCCTGTAGATATCTGGACACAAGTTGGAATGTGCAGTAGTGGTGCATGAGACTGTCCAGCCCTAGATGGTCATGCAGAACCTACTACCCAGGATCAGACACCTGCCCGTGATGCACGTGTTCCGACATGAATAAGCGAGAGAATATATTGCACACATTTGTATAGTGGCACATGGTATAAGGGTGATGAAGGCACTGACGTAAACAGGATATCCCCTGATCCACTGTGTGAGGGACAATTAATGTGTGTGTAGGTGTGACCTGACCAACAATGATACAATGCCAAATGTCCTGTGATTGTAGGAAATAACTATGTACCATACTGCATGTAACAGTTGCCTAAAGTGGTCACGTCAGGATAGAATAAACGTAATTCGTACAAGAAACAGGCAAACAACAAAAGTGCCAAAGGTATAAGGCTCACAGCTAGGAAACAAATGAATGTTCTAAACCTGCACTGACCGTGGCTATGTGTTGGCCCAAACAATCTGGTGTCCGCAGTAGGGTTACCATCTGTCCCGCTTTGCAAGGGACAGTCCCTCTTTGGACAGTTGTGTCCTGACAAAATACATTACAAATGGCAAATGTCCTGGGATTGTAGGACATAATTATGCCCCATATGTTATGTAATAGTTGCAGAAAATAATTATTTCAGTATCTAAAATACCTAAATGTTACAAGAAACAGAATAAGCAACTAAACCGCTACAACAATAGGCTTTTATGTAGGCAAATAAGTAAAGTTCTATCCTTTGTACTGACCGTGGGTATGTGTTGGCTTGTAAAATCTGATGTGTGTTTTGAAAATGTCCCATCTTGGCCATTTGAAAAGGTGGCAACTCTAGCCCCCAGAATACACCCCAACCTGTACATATAACAATGTCAATGCTACCAATGGTCAGAGCATTCGCGCAATAACTGGCCAGCCTCTTAACCACTCACAAAGCCAGTAACCTTTGGGGGAAAGGTGTTGAATGAGAAATACTACTTACAACAATGAAGAGTAATAGACGCATTTAACTGCAGAAAATTAGTAGTATTACGAATCTGTTAACACGTTCCAAGTTAATAGTACTAATATGGTAGAAGTGTCCGTGATTGTCCCTAAGTTGTCATAGCCTTGTCCCTGTAGAAACGAGTCCCCGAGTATCACAGAGGTCCGTACATATAAGTACACCAACCAACTGTCACATCTGTTGACAGGACTATTGCATACCTGTAGTGAATTTATAACAGATGTCAGAATAATATTCATTGTATCTATAAATGAATGAAATAGTCAAATGGGAAGGGAAACACGTGGAAACCACCCCCAAACCTGTATTATGTAGTGGAATCACTCCCCGCCCTGAATTATGTAGCACCGACCCAATAATGTGGTCAGAGGTGCCCAAACACCTGCGTCTGTAAACACAGGTAGAATGTTAAAATCAGGACTAACTCTGTCCATGTGCTACATCTGATCTTTGAACAGTGCCAGGGCAGCTCTAGTCACCAGTTGGCCGAGCCTAAACCTGGACCAGCACCAGTGGCGGCTGGTGACTTCAAATCAAAGAGGGGCTGCAGGAGACAGCTGAATGGGTGGGGTCAATGGGAAGGGGTGCGGCCAACTAGAAAGGGGAGGAGCTATGCTCAAAACCACAAAAACTAACTAAATACACTGCCCTGGGTGCCAAACCGTCATTATGAGAGTACAATCAAGACAAAAGGAAGTGTAGAAGAATAAAATTATTTCAATGCATTGGCTGCATGACAGCTTACTTAATATCTAGATGGAAACAAAAAGGTTTTGAGGCATGAAAAAATAAATTACTTTTTAAATACATTAATGGAATGCCAATCAAAATCAAGTATAAGAAAAACAAGCAGCACTCAACTCAAACCACTTCTTGCACTGAAGTTCTAATTATAATTTATATTCATCTTTATTATAGTACCAAGTAACATGCTGAAAGTGGAAATCTCTGATGCCCCCACTTGTAAAAATGTTTCTTATCCAAAAAAAGACCTGCTGCCTGACAACTATCTACTTGTTTCATGGGGAAAATATGATCAAAGTAAAAAATGAAAAACAAACAAGAAATAAGCTCAAGATACATTGCTTAAAAGGATTACTGTACAGGTTATGGACCACACGATTGGCATTCTGTTTAGTTTACGGGTAAAGCCTGCAGAGATGACTGGAAGTCTCCAAGTGTAATGAGCTTCTTAAAATAATGTAATCCTGTCCTTTATTACAAATACTGTCATATGCATTTCAATACCCAAGGCTTATACATTATCTAGTTAAGTATTCTCTACATGGCAACAACAAAAAGGCTTTCAATGTTGGCAATTCTTTAACAGTATGCTTATTAAAGCTTACTTGCATCTTACGATCTCAGCCAAGCTTACCTGATGGTCATTAAAGTATTGCTACTTAAACACAGAGCAACAGGCACTTTGAGTAATAAGCACAAATCAACAGTACAAAAAATACGACAGAAACCAGACCATTCTGCAAAAATCAAGGACAGATGAAAAGCCACTCTAGTACTTGTGTCTACCTTGGATGGGGGGGGATACTCTGCACATTTACACTGCATAACTACTCCTTGCCTTGCTTAGACACATCCAGAGTCACTACATGGGGGAATGGGGTGCAACAAGTATGTCACAATTTGAAATGTCTCTGGCTGACTGTGATGGCCCTGACACATTTGTCATACCTCTCAACCTCAGAGCAAGAAATCTGGACAAAGCCATACAAAGAAGTGGGACAAAGGCCCAAAAATAAGGACAATTTTTAAATATTGCTCTTATAAACTTAGAAAGATAATAGAATAGGTCTTGCATTAGTATGAATTTTCTGAATGGTATGAAATCTGAAACTCAAATGTCTGTCATTATTTTCCAACTTCAGTCTTTAATGATTTGTCACTAATTTGCCAAAAAAAACACAATTTTATGAAAAATGGACCAAAATGTGATGTAAAAAATATAAAATAGCCACACAATACAGCTGGGAACCTGTCAAAGAAGGGTCACTTTAATATTAGTAATGCTAACTTGAGCAGCTGACAAAATAAAAGAATCTACATGCATTTCTGAAATAAAAGTAATCTATAGCTCTGATTATTACAGTTATTTCTTAATTGTAAACCCTCCATGTTTTATTCCAAAATTGCTATTTTGCAGAGGGATTATTAGGGGGAAGAGCAACATTTCGAGCCAAAATCAGGGACAGTTGAGAGGTTTGGTTATGCCTAATTCTATAAAGCAATTTATTTGCATGTACCTCTCAACCTGTTAATGCAATAAATCTGGACAAGGCCAAATATATTGGGGGAACATATAAACAGTATTAAAAATTGCTCTTGTATAAACTGAGACAGTTGATAGAACAACAGGTCTTACTTTAGCATGCATTTTTCTGAAGGTTTTGAAGTCTGAAACTCAGTGTGTCATTATTTAGTGACTTAATTCCTAAATGATTTGCCAGAAAACCACAAATTTTATGAGGAACAAACCAAAAATAAGAAGCAAAAATCTATTCATTCTTTGAAAATCTGGACAGTTTGGAGGTATAGTTCAGCTGGGGCTGTCTTTAAGTTTGACGCCCTACCCCCTCACAAAATTATGGTAGAATGGAGCCTCCCCCTGCAGCCATTCCAATGATCCATTACTTGGCTATTTCACTCCATTTACCATAAACACTAATGCACATACTGATTTACTTCTATGATGATTTGGACTTCATTTGAAAGTTTTATTTTGCATTTTACAGCACAAACACTAAGACATCTGCTAAACAAACTTAGCATTAAAACTTCTCTGCCCTTGAAACTCACATTCATTGAAACAGCATTGAAACCCACATTCAAAGAAAATACATTTTACCAGTGGCAGATAAAGATTAATTCTGGGCTGTTTTCAAATCATAGGCCCCTTGCATATGAAACATACATGTGCTCCTTGATACACCTTCCTATTGTTTTGAACATTTTTCCAGTAAACTATGAAACAAAACGCATGCATCAATAATGACAAAACTGCCGAATTCAGAACATCTTTCCAGTAAACAATGAAACAAAATTCATGCACCCATAATGACAAAACTGCCCAGTTCACAACATTTCCATCATAAAAGTCTACTCAAACTTCTACAGTCCACCATTATCAGTAAATATGCACAATTCTACAGTCCACCATTATCAGTAAATATGCACAATTATACAGTCCACCATTATCAGTAAATATGCACAATCTCTGAAGAAGTAAAAAAGTCATCTAAATAACTCCACATTAAATACATCTGTAACTAATGAAGAGGTTGCTGCTAGCAAACACCTTTATATTTCATGGTTTCATCGAAAAATAAAGTGTCTGATGCCCCTGAGGAATAAATTGCCTATATTCCATTAAAATGATAAGCTAGTAATATTGCAATAGAAAATGGATGGCAAACTGATAACAAGCTCATAGTTAGTATCTTAACTTTTTCAGTACGGCAGCATTCACCCCTTGCGGGAGTAGAACCAACAACCTTCTGCATCAAAAGCAAGTACACAACCTGTTGTGCTATTAACAATGCAAACTGACTTAGCATAAGCAGCACTAAATTTCTCTTCCCCTGCAGCTCTCAGCTTCTTGTAAAACCTACTCAATACTCAACTGCATCTCAACTTCGCAGCACAAAAAATCTGGAAGAAAACAAATTTATTGGGGGGGGGGGGTCAAAAGCCCCAAAACCAGGGACACATTAAACATTGCTTGTATAATCTTGGAAAGTTGCTAGAATAAAATGCTGTGTTACCACCATACATTTTAGTGCCAAGATCCATGTGCAAAAGAGTCAGAGCAACATACCACTATGCCAAATCAGCTGCTTTGTGAAAGAAAAATGCTGTGTTACCACCATACATTTTACTACCAATGTCCCTGTGCAAAACAGTCAGAGGAACATACCACTATGCCAAATCACCTGCTTTGTGAAAGAAAAATGCTGTGTTACCACCATACATTTTACTGCCAAGGTCCCTGTGCAAAACAGTCAGAGCAACATACCACTACGCCAAATCAGCTGCTTTGTGAAAGAGAGGAAGACTGAAACTTAAATGGCTATCATTTAATGAATTCAGTTCTCACCATAGCTGTCAACCTCTTAGCACAAAACACCTGGACAAACCCAGTAATGAGGGAATACAGCCCTCAAACATATTCAGTGAATTCAGTTCTTGCCATAGCTGTCAACCTTAGCACAAAAAAACCTGGACAAAGCCAATAACGGGTTAATACAGTCCCAAAAATAAGGACAAATTTCAAATATTCATCTTATAAACTTAGAAAATTGCTAGAATAAAAGGTTGTGCTACTATGCATTTTCTGAAGAATATGAAGTCTGAAATTCAAATGCCTGTCAATTTTACTTCTGACAGAACAAAAACAATTGTCAGCAGAGGCCCAGGGAGAAATACTGCAGACACATGTCTTTGTAAAATGGCAGGACACCAGAGCAAATCCACACAAACACAGGGATGAGATGCAGACTCCACACAAAAAGCACCCCAGCCAAGAATCAAACCAGAAAAACCTATCACTGTGAGGCAACAATGCTACCACTGCACCATCAAATATGTAAGGAATTAAACATTCAGAAATCTGAAGTCTGAAATTCAAATGCCTGTCAATTTTATTTAACATTTGTTAATCAGGACAGTCTGACTTGTAACAAAAAAAACTATTTTCAGCAGAGGCCCAGGAAGAAATAATGCAGACATGTCTTTGTAACATGGGAGGACACAAAAGCAAACCCATACAAATACAGGGAGAAAATGCAGACCCCACACAGAAGGCACCCCAGCCAAAAATCAAACCTGAGAACCTGCAGCTGTGAGGCAACAATGCTACCACTGCACCATCAAATATCAAGCGTTGCAGCATTTAGAAACCACAGATATTATGAGGAACAGATCAGATCAAATATGAGGCAAAAATCTGCAATTTTTTTTTTTACAAATGGTGGTAGGTAGGGAATTCAGGTACTTAACACCTGCATACAAGGTACAGGGTTCAAGCCTGAGGTATTCCCTACCACACCACCATGAGTTTGTTCTAGCCACCAGTATATAGCAACTGGGGCATTTTCACACCCCCCCTGCAGGTATACCTACCAGTAGTGTAGCTTAAACAAGCTAAAGTAAGTTTAATGGCACATTATAGCTGTAAGCTATTTATTTGTGTATTTTATTATTGAGTTACGCACCACTTAAAACCACATATTGAATCCTGATCATCCCTCATAACCCAACACAGTTAATGCTGACTTTCCTCTACATAAATGTAACAGGTGCAAACCCTCACAATGACAGGAAAAAAATATTATTTTGGAGGGCACAAGAAACCCCATGCACCCCCACATGAGGGACTGTCTCCCTATACCCCCTCTTAGTTATACATATTAATTCTCACTTCTATTTGCTTCTGCAGAAGACTTGAAGCCCCATGGTTCTCTAACGTTTTCTCTGTTTTGTTTTTTCCATGCTCAATTTCAGGCAGCTCCTTTTATGATACCATATAGTCAGCACATATTTCTTGCTTTGCAGGCACCTTTTTCTCCATAGAAAGCACTACTACACACTGGTGTGGCCCCCTAATACCTCCAAATCAACTCACTCCATAATTTCTTAGCACAAATGCTTGTATTGATAGAATAATTGCTCAGGAGCATGGCCTAGTTGAATTAAAAGTCTGTTTGCTAATGTCTGTGGTATCTATTCTAAGATTACTTGCAACTTCCATCTCTAGCTCTATTTCACACACAGCCTCCCTAAACAGAGTTTCTGGCAATGCTAAGAATATACTCAAAAATGCCCTCCCCTATAGAATTGGGGGGGGGGATTCCTTGTGTTTTTGGCAAAATTTCCTCAAGCCTACATAAACACAAATACCATTACGCAAAGAATCATCTTACTGCTAGGGTCAAATTGTAGACAGACAGACACACACACACACACACCTTACCTGGAGCGATGTAGATCCCATCCCTTCGTGCCATTAAATCCATAGCTGTTAGTGTACTACAAACCTGCCCGTGCATTACGTCCTTTGGAGCACATCCACCACGTGAGATGTTCTTCCCCCGATGAGACTCCAGCCTGCCGACGTTGCAGTCCAAGTCCGATCCATTTCCAGCGACAGTCTATGCAGTTACAACTGCATATACTTCTGGGATCACTGCTCTTACATGTTTCCCAGTCCAGACTGCTGATGAAACAGCCTGCGCATGCTCCAGACTGTCTCAGCAGCAGTCCGGACTAGCGCGCATGCTCGAAAGTCCGCAAATTAAAAATTTTTTTTTATCTTTTATTTTCTTTATTTTTACAGCTGGGGGGCTGCAGTCCGGCAGTCCAATAGCATGGGCCGCCCATGACCAGCACATGAACACCCTGACAATCAAACATGCGTATGTGCGAGGACTATAAGCGTAGGAGTTCTGAATATCCTTGGAGTGAGTAGACTTGCAGCACAGGTCCAGAGCAGTAGGAAACAGGGAATGTCCTAATTGTAGTACTGCGGTTTTCCCAGCAGGAGAATGGATGCCTGCTCTGTAAGGGAAGCGGTGAGGCGTATGTCAGAGTAGCTATGAACCATGGGTATACATATAAATGAGCCAGAACACCAGTAGTGTAGTGGTTACAGCATCCGCCCAACGTAAAGGCATTCCCGGTTCAAGTACGACTATAGCACATATTAATTGTGTAATGAATGCCTCTGTTCTGTAAAGCCAACATTTATACATGTAAAGGTGACAGCGTCCGCATGGGTCCATTAACCGGATTCCATCAAAGTGGTACTTTCATAAGGAATAAGGCACATGTAATCCCAAAGAAGTGCCTGTAAACATATGTAACTCAGAATAAGTAGATGCAAGTGTGCCTGCGTGGGTGTACGCAGCTATTAGCATAGCAAATGCATGTTGTCTTGTACAGCTGTATCTTTTATATATATAGATATATAGATGTGTGTATAGATAAATATCCACAGACATAACAGAAATATGCAATTATATATCTACATATTTATCTATATATACACATATATATAAATATATATATATATTTATATATATATATATATATATATATATATATATATATATATATATATATATATATATATATATATATATATATATTATATATATATATATATATATATATATATATATATATATATATATATATAAGGAATGCCAAAAGACGAAAGCAAACATAAGGGTTGTGAAGGGAATCCAGAGAAAGTAAGGAATTATGAAGTGCTCGCAGCGTATGTCACATAAAGCTGCACAAGTGTGATCACACCAGAGGCAGGGTTATACCAGTGGCCATAACATCGTTGAAGTGCTACGTCAACATTGTAAACAGACGGAATGTAGTACATGTTGCGACCACCTATACTTGTAACCCGCAAATTGTTCATAATCCATAACACCAGGAAAGGCACGTATGTGCAAATATGAATGGATGGTGAGCCTGTGAATACACGAGGCGGTACAAAATGTGTGTAGGGCCCCAACGCTCATGAGAGGGCAATGTGTAAAGGTGTGTCATGGCTGTGATATCAGGTGTATAATGGCTGTTATGCATGGAAACTCAACACGGGTGTGCAGGAGAAACTATGGATATGCAATTATGGACACAGGAGTGCTAGGGTATGTTGCATCGGGTGCAATGGAGTGGCCCATGGAGGTCAGCTAGTATGTAGGTGCGATTCCCAGATAGAGCATCGTTTGTGTGGAGACATGCGTGAATGGGCGTATCGTTGTCAGACGTTGTGCATCAGGGCTGGCAGCCCGGCACGTAAAATCTAAACGCCACCCATGAGCGGAACGGAGTTCTGCTGTGACAACCCCAAACCGGGAAAAGCAGAAAGACACAACTACAAGAAGACAACATGTTGATGTACAGTCACAGTAACACAAACACACATCCTATCAACAGTAATAATATGAATGTGAACAGAAACAAACACAGTAGCAGGAATAATAGGCTGCGCATATGAGTAATAGGTCGAATGACACTGTATCACATCCCAGTTAGCAGTGGCACCCCAGACATGAAAAACGTGCGACATCTGTCCACTGTATAACGTGCAATATACTGAGCACAAGTTCACCGGAGTGAAGTGTCGGTGTCATAATGAGTAAGGCAATAGTATGCTGTTGAAGCAGAGATAAAACCCAATACGCATATGTAAGTGTCCATGTCCGGGAAATGTATAGGTTAACGGACACACAGATGTATATATAGATAAAAACGTATATATACATATATCTATATTAATTTACATACACATATATAGTCATTCGGATATATATATATATATATATATATATATATATATATACACACAAGGATATACTACGAATATATATAGATAGATATATATACACAAACAACAGGTAGTGATATATACACATACACACAAAACAAAATATATATGTCAGTGTAGATATACACATGTACATAAATAGGTTACTTCACAGCAATTAGGGGAAACATCTTTACAGCCCTGGCATATGTGACTGGGAGGTCCAATAAATAAATGTTGCACCCCCCACATCGCCCAGCTAGGCCGGACAGACATACAGACAGGCAATACAGATCAATACACTGCGCTGTCCAAAACACCGGTAGGAAAGTACCACTGGGAGAGTTCTGCAAGGTCTACACTTTAAACATGGATAACGGTGTCCCTTGCGGGACCCCAAAAATTCAGGGTATGTGTGAATCTGCTGACTTTAATATGAGCAGGATGTAGGTGTACATGGAACAGTAGGTTGTGCAAGTGTGATAATACATGGGTTGACAAAACGTACATGTGTCCTGAGACGGGGAGAGTGGGCAATGTGTAGGGGTGTGCTCATACCCCAGCTCCGCTCGCAGTAAGTATTTGTCACGACTGCTGTAGAGGGGTGTCAGGTAGGTGGACCATGGGTATGCATTAATGGACTTAAGTGTGCAGGTGCTGGTTGGCAGAGATGTAGTAGGCCCGCCTAGTGGAAGTCATTAATATTCCTATGTGGGCATAGCATACGCCTTCACCTCCTAAACCTGAAGAGCACATCTACTGGATAGTCTGTAAACCATCTGGGGAATACATAAAGACCAAATCAGTGCCATGTACCCGATTAGCATGGACGTCCATAGTTATGTATTGAATGTAACAAAGTCCAACTAAACACTTCCAGAACTACTGATATTAGGTGAACAGGTGGCGGAATACAGGTAATGACAGATGACAACATGTATGAGTCATAAACAGCATGTACCTCGACAAACGTGAATGAATACATATACTCTGTGACTGAATGTGTCTGGTTAATAGAATCAGTCGTCTAAATGTGTCCCAAAGGGTGTTATGCATTGTTCCTGATACAGTGTTCTTTCATTCCCATTGGTATGTGAGTTCTGCTACTGACGGAAAGTGCATAATTTGCTGATCACCATAGGTAGATGATAGCATAATAGAAGAGGTTCAACAGCCGTACGCCTGCAAGGGACACACCCGTCTGGGCAGTTGTGTCCTGCAAAGTGACTGTTATGGCACATGGCCTGTGAGTTCGGGAATGGAGGCTATATAGTGTGTGTAGTGGTGTCAGACATCAATTTGTTGTATCAATAACAGCTACATGTAATAGGAAACAGTATTATCAATTATAATGCTACATGAATAACCTTAATGTATGCAAACTGTGGAAGTCGTCCGTTTACTACTGGCTGTGGGTATGTGTTGCCTTGACACATGTGATAGCTCTACATATAGGGTCTATAGGGCCGCCACCATTCTGAATGGCCAAAGTGGAACCTGCTCTGTAGAAATGTCAGATGTACCGGGGCAGAACATACCTACAGCCATGCATAGTACAGAAATATACATATCGGAACAAATCAAAGCGTAGTCTAGCAGCAGTAAAGTTGCTTATGCTACTACATATGACATATCGACGTGTCAGGTATACAAGACCTGTAACAAGCAACCAGTACAGACATGTACAACATGAGAATGTCCCCTAATCAGGACAGTTGCAATGGCTAGAATATTGTCCATACCACTCAACTGTCCCTGAATGTCAGGTACGTCCCTGAGTTTCACTGAAAGTTTAACTCTGTCCCTCTTAAATCCCTCCTAAAATTAGTGGCTATTGAAGGACAGGTGGTGAATAACACTTACTGACTAATGACAATAAGCAAGAGTTATGAACAACTGTTACTTCAGAATATGTGTATTAAGTCACATGCTCTGATTCTGTCAATGTTTCAAGTTAATAACACTACTTATTTAAAAGTGTCCCTGATTTTTCTTGACCTCTCCCTGATTCTGTAGAAATGTGTCCCCGATTGGTGGAGAGTTCTGGTATTGTCACATGAGATATGTGTGATGAGGGACTGTCCCATGCAAAGTGGGGAAAGGTGTCACTCCTACAGTCTCCTGTCGTGCAATCTGAAAGGTGGACAACGTGCAGTAGGTATGCAGTAGCATGACTCGGCGGACAGCTGCGTTAACAAAGTCAAGTCATATGTCAGCATTGCAGAGTATCGGTTCCCATGTATCAGGCAGATGGGAGCAGATCATATGAAGAACAGGCATATAATATGATTACATCACTGGACAGGCCACCAAGTCTGTACAGTCGAATGCCTGCTGTCACAAAATGGTTACACATACCCAATACTGTAGTCATGTAGTCTGATGTAATACACATCACAAGGGATCGCACACACCCAGCGTGAGTGACAAATGTAAGCGGAAATGTCGGTGAGCAAGCGGCTGTAAGCGTGTTTGTCTACAAGTATGCCAGTAGTGCACTGTCAAAGAAATGTGGAGTCTAAACGTGTATAAGGTGCTGTGACCAGTGGTCAGCAGTGCTTAACAATGTGCAAAACCATGCACAACTGCTCCCACCTGCTGGAATGTGCCTTACCCAGTCTGTATCCAAAGGCGTCAGCCTGTCCGCAAACAAAGAACCGCCCTATACACGTGATGGTAGAAGTACCCTGCGCACATAGCTCATGCGAATTAACAATACACACACACCATACAGCGCAGACATCCAACAGTATAGCAATGTACTGGCAGATATGTCCAGACCACTGGTGTATGCATGCCTGGCCATCCTGTGTTTCAGTGTGTGAGCATGCCCAGTATGACTGTTACGCACGTTGTTGATCGACATTACCGTCATACTGTCATGTGTGTGAGCATGCCAAGTATGGTCAACTGTATTGCATGTGTCACATGTCCAGATAGTTAGTACTGTGCTGCTGACCCCTCCGTTCTACACAGACAGGTGTCATGCTGTGTCTGCAGGGTAGCTAATGGTCATGTGGCATTGACAGTTGCTACATGTCTGCATAGCATGGGGGGACATCCAACCACAACCACAGTCCTACACAGCACTGTGGGTGGCGCACATGACTCTCACATGTGTAGGTTTGACAGGTGGCACAGCCAACAGTTGCACACATCTGCCTCTACTGTACTGGTATGCCGGGTACTCCATGTCAGTGTGTGGACCTACCTAAATTGCTGGTTGGAGGGATACCAGGATACGTCAGTTCCCAGCTTTAATTACCAGCACAGTGGTGTTGGACGTCCTAGCTTACACAACCTACATCAAACTGCCTGGCCTGCTGTCGTCTGTGTGTGTCATAGGGGATTGGGGTCATTCATTGGGCATATCCATAGGCCATCGTATATCATTTGTCTGTATTGGTCCACATCTGTCCAGCTGCATGGAATGTGTGTGGGATGTACGGACACACATGATGGTCAGCCCATAATCTGCAGTGGGTTAGGACACCCTGTGTACTACAGGCTACCATTGTGACCACCGTATGTGCTACAGAGGTCATGGTGCTACTATGGATGTGTACTGTCTGCTGCCCTAACATTTGGCCACCACAGTCACTTGTATGCTCACATACATACCATAGCAATGGGTAACTACACATTCTAATACAACTCTGCCACTTGTTAGGTCAATAGACATACCCTGGGTGTGTTCCAGACTTGAGGACGATGCTGGAGTGTTGCCTATGTCAGATGCACACAGTGCACCTCCTATACATGGCCGAGCACAGGTACTGTTATGTTTGGCATCCATTGTACTGTGTGCGGGTCAGAGAAGGGAAATCCGTGGGTACCTACTGTGTCAGTGCATATGCCTTGTGTTGCCTCTCTGCCAAGGGCAGGTCATACTGTGCATGGGCTTTCGCCGACTGTGCCCTGCTCAGGTAGTTCCTTCACCAAGTCACACTGTGCCTGTACAGGCCTTGGCAGTGGTGTTGAGCTGTGTGGTCCTGTCTAATGATGTTCCTGCTGTAACTGTTACTGCAGGATAAGAATGTGTAGCATAGCAAATACCATAACAACTTGTATGCATGTAGCTTGTGAATACTGCAGAGCTCCAATGGATGTGTCCGGATACCAGAACTGTGAACTGAGCATCCCAAACACATGCACAAGTATACGTCTTGCCTGTGCATCCGCCTCAGTATGGTGTGAGTGTTCAGGTGTGTGTGCATTGCTGATGGGTGTCATCAGCCACGACACCAGTGTTTACCCAGCATCCCCCACTAGGAGACTGTAGGGGATGTCCATATTGGCATTGGTGTGCTACAGCTGTGTCAGAAGCCATATATCGGACACATCATAGCTTCCAGGGCAGACAGCACACACATTCAATCACATGCCCTGGCCATCGCATATGGCCTAGCTGTTGGAGGGTATGCCCCTGCAGGGACTGTAGGCCCTACCCCGCTCACTGGCTGGTGCTACGATGTGTATGTGTGTGCAGGCTATAGCACCCAGTACCCCAGGGTAGTCATCCATGTGTTTGACCAGATGCATATTGCAGGTCTACTAATCACGTGTGTTGAGGACATGTACGTGCTCACTAGCATGTGTTGACATGGCATCTGTGAACTGGTGCAATACTCTGGATGCAGATGCCTGTGAGATACCCATGATATCCTCAGTTGTGCTGTGTGAGGTATCTGTAGCTAGTACACCTAGGCCAACACATACCATGGTATCCACTGTGATGTGTTTCCCTCGGCCTGTTTGATGTGTCAGGTGTGGCAGGCACAGGTCAACAAGCTGCTGTAGGAGGTCTCTGTCCACCCCATAATGCTCCAACATCTCCAGCCCATGTAGCCCCTGGTAAGTCACTCTCGGTTTATAAAGTCTTATGTCACCCCAGTAAGGGTTGTTCGGCAGCATACACATCCTCACTGCCCCAGCCTCCTGCACATGTTGGTATATGGTGCCTGCTGCAGCCCGTGTCATTTGGTTGGACTGTGTTGTGAAATGTCCCTGCAGGTATACACCGGTGGTGTAGAGTGTGGACGAAACTTGTCTGTATGCTGCTTGCTCGCATTAACGTACTGTTCATGTGCGGGCTGGCCATGTCATCTGCTGATTGTGCTGATCAACACCTGTTTGTGCAGCCTGTACACCCTGACTACCCCACCACTGCTGTCATCCCTCTCAATGTCACCAGGCAGGTATAGACACACCCCTAGCTTAGGTGTGCTAAGGCAGGAGCACTCCCGAGGCACAGTTCTGCAATGTACGTACAGTATGCCTGACCCCCCTCCCATGCTGTCAACTATATTCGAGACCTGCACCCGGCTGACTACACACATACACTCCAGGGACCAGCAGCACACCCTGGTGATAAATGTGATACACTATAGTCAACCTCATCTGCATAGTATAGTCTTCTAATGAATAGTTATATGACCCATACCGAACCTCCAAATCAATAACCACTGCTCAGTGTCGCTCAGATCCATACACAACTGGCAACAGCTGCCTTACTATCACCATATTCGATGTCCCATGGTCTTCCCAGCAGCAAAATAACTGGTGTCTACACCACTACAACCCGTGGACCTGCACACTACAGATGATGTGCATTACCACCACGCCATGGCAGATATACACAGATCCCAGGTTATCACGTACAGATCATTCGGCACAAACATTCAATAGTGCTGATGTCCCCAGACATATATGTTCACAGCTATGTCTACCTCTACATCTACATATATCATATATATTATTTGTATACATATATACATGGACATATATATATATATATATATATATATATATATATATATATATATATATACATACACACATATACATGTACACACATATGTAGATATGGCATTTATATCACAACAGCGGACCACATGACAGCAATGCATTAGACAGGAATGAAAAGGAAACTACATGTGCCACCTGCATCATGTAGTGTTGTTACTATCAAGGCACATGTGTTATGTTGCATCACGTGGGTCAGACCGTATCAAGGATAAGAGTAGGGCTGCTGACAGTTACTCACCAGACCTATTGGCAAGTGTATGTGTTGACAACCCAGTGTCTTGGCAGAATATGCAGGCTGTGGACGCTATATAGGTCAGCAACAAAACAAACTGAACACATCCCGCAGCTAGCCACCCACAGATACCAACACATACAGTATAACTGCCAAACACACACACCTGCCATGCCTTGGAATTGAGCTCCTACCTGTCTAGTCTACCACACTACAGCATTATGCAGTAACAGAATGCGCTACTGAGTTCCAGCATCACCGCACTCCCACAGGCATACATCTAGGTGGATGACATCATCCGCAAAGGCAAAGACGCCGATAGGGAATGTATTGGGAGTGAGACATCTAAAAGCATTACTCTGTCTCCAGGCAGCTGGAAACACACACACACACACACACACACACACACACACACACACTTGGCAGGGCTGGGAGTTGAACATACACCTAACTACCTTATCACACCACAGCATCACGCAGTTACAGAATGCGCTATCGAGGTTACTGGTACACAGCACTCCCACAGGCATACTTCTTTGTGGATGACATCATCCGCAAATGATATACACATGGCAGTGGTGTGAGTGGGACAACTGCCTATCTACAGAGCACTATTACAAAACTACATAGATACGAGATGTGCCACAGACAGTACACCCTTCAATACAGTCAACCAGTATGTTCAATGTAGGCATCCATCCTGACGTGGGGTATGGACATCTGTTGACTGGATGACCACCATCGCTATACAGGATGTCAATGGCCATGCCCATACACAGAGGCACATCACTGACACAAGGTGTCACTGGGCATGCTCACACACTTAGTATCACACGTCCATTTGGAATGTACTGTGTGTCCATCTACACAACGGCATACTGGGCATGCTCACACACTTAGTAGAAGTGAAGGGCTATCTTGCATGCACACGGAGTCTAAACATGGAAGGTCAGAGTTTGGAATGTACTGTGTGTCCATCTACACAACGGCGTACTGGGCATGCTCACGCACTTAGCAGTTGCAAAGGGCTGTCTTGCATGCACACAGATTCTAAACACGGAAGGACACAGTTTGGAATGTACTGTGTGTCCATCTACACAACGGCGTCCTGGGCATGCTCACACACTTAGCAGTAGCAAAGGGCTGTCTTGCATGCACACGGATTCTAAACACAGAAGGGCACAGTATGGTGTTACTGTCCCCACGTACATGAAGGCCACTCACATGTACTGACCAGTACACACTCAAGAGCCATCACAGATGTCTTAGGTGCAGATCACAGAAGTAAACACCGCATTCTATTATGTAGCCCTCAGACATCACCATGTCCTTGGACCAGCAACACACATCCATACCTTACCACAACACTGTGTGACTCATTACCAGTGGACTGTACATAGGGCTAGAGCAACTGTGCTGACTGCACATGTACTGACAGGGCTCCATCATGTGTTATGCAATGCAATGATACCACTGTACATAACCAGGTCGGCTCTACACATAACAGGGGCCCTGGGTCTTACACAGCTGTGACAGATGACTGTCGCTGTACACCAAAGAACACACATGTTTGGATATGACATACATGTAATTGCAGTGGATATGTGCATGGACCACACACACACAACACATATGTACATAGCATAGCTTTTGCTGTCCTCCATGCAGACAAGTTGTTACAGCAATCACATGCATGCACATGGTAGGTAGGTCCATGGCTGTTGAATGCTAACAGTACATGAGGTAGCAATGTTGACCGAGGAAACATTCCCTCTGTACTAGTTACCCATGACACCCATCATATCATACCACAGTCCATGTGTTATATATGTCATCATACATGTCCACCAATTGCAATGCAAACAAACATGGCTACATGACAGGCATGTAGGATCAACACACATGTACATGTAGTGGTGTGCATGCAGCTACCATGCATGTGCAGTAGCTGATGTATGTAATTCATCTGTGCCTAACTACAACATGCAGTTGCAATGCAGCCCCATCATTGACACCTGTATATGGTAAAATACAGACAGTATGGTAGGATGTACATCAGGTATGGATGGATGTGTGTACATAAAGTGGTGATCCACCTTTGCAGATGGATGTTTGCAGGGGACGGCTCACAGGTGTGTCACAAGCCATCCTACTATTACATGTGCAAACAGTACGCTATGTTACTGTTACTTGATGGTGAAGACATAAAACCTACACAGCGGTCGGGTGTTACTGACTGTAAGTCACTTGACACCTGTAACACTTACATCTTCCCGTGTGCATATAGCAGCACAATTGCCAAAGGTAGCGTTGGTACACATAATGCGGCCAATACTGCTGCATGTCTGTCAGAAGTATCATCATATAGCAGGTGTATCATTCACAGTACTGCCATGTGTGTTTTCTTGTGTGACCATATATGCCACATATGGTGGGGAAT
This sequence comes from Protopterus annectens, assembly GCF_019279795.1. NCBI lineage: Eukaryota > Metazoa > Chordata > Ceratodontiformes > Protopteridae > Protopterus > Protopterus annectens. The sequence goes on along the minus strand of NC_056728.1, from coordinate 1,929,176,577 downwards.
ACATCCCAATTGTTACACACCCCTGTACACTGTTGTAGAGATCTGTACATACTGTAGTGTGGAAAGCATGGTGTAGGCAGGGGCGGTGTGTGTATCACATACATGTCAGCTATCCGTATGTGAATGACATTTGTGGACTCCACAGTGTGTGTGTGTGTGTGTGTGTGTGTATGTATGTATGCATGGCTGTCTGGTGCATGGAGTGAGGGTGTATGCTACCATACAGAACAGACAGGATCCCTAACCCCTCATGGTGATGCGGTCTACTACGCTGTTGATGCCATCGGTCTCAGCCTTACTGGCTACCTGTACATGTTCATTCTCTGAGTCGCGTCGTGTGGGTGCACAGTACTGTGAGGGTGATTACCACATAGGCAGGGGTCCTCACCTCAACACTATCGAGTGTGCGTTATAGTGTTGTTGACCCCGTGAGTGTGGGCATGTTACTGTGTGTTTCTGTGTATGTCTGTGTGTGTTCTCATCCCGTAATGTGACAGGGTATTACTGCTACACAGTGAGGCCTCATGCTATCAAGTGGCCTCTAATGTTATCATCGACCAGACTGCTGTGTAAACCCCCCGCACCATGTCAACATACCTGTGATGTGACCTGGTATGGATGTCACGTCTCTAGCCACTGTAGCCTATTAAACAGCCCACATGCTTCTGGATAAGTAGATGTGGGGACATCTGTGGTATGGTAGCTTTTCTAACAGTCAGGTTGAGGCTACATATAGCATGCTGGTATTGCCATACATGCCTGTGAGTACTCCACATTTACACATGGGAAACTGCAAACACTGCTACTTGTTGGCACATGCAAGTAGACCATAAGCAGGGAACCAGGGCATCATTACCAACATGCTGTTACTGTTGTTACCAAGACACATACTGTGAACATATAACAATGCATTATAAACCTGTACTACATGGTGTGTCTGGTGCGTGTCAACAGTACACAACTAATGTAATATACACTTCTCTCACTATTCTGTTCACCCTGTGCATCAGACCATTTGAGCATGTCCCTGCACCGATGGTGTGGATGACAGGGATGCGGCACAGGCATCATCATATGCATAGGGTGATAATGTTTGCTAGGGGCATAGACTGCACCAGTGGATGACATCATGTGTGTGGGTAAGGGCCGGTGATCTGATTGGACATGTGTGGTCATTATGCATGTGGGTGTTGCGGTGCCCTACAGATGTTTTTGCTGTGTGCATGTATGAGTGCACACAGTTCTGCCTTTTGCCAGGCCTACACAGGGGTATTATTGACAGGCCCAGATTGTACAGACCAGGATATACAGCTCACTGTGTCCGGCCAAGGCCACGTGACCTGTGCCTGCCAGGGATTGCACGGGCACTACCAGGCAGAGATACAGATTGGCTACTATCCGATGACACATGTCCACTGGAACCGTGTCCCTGCTGGGAACATCCAGGGCCATGTCCACGTGGTCTGCTGTGTCCTGGTGTGGACAGCGCAGCACCAGCTGCACTGCTACTGCTACCGGCACTATGGGAGCGGGCATGTGAGGTGGCTCATTCACATTGACCTGCACTAGGTGGTGCAGCTGGTCTATGTCCACGTGGCCTATGCCTCACTCCTACCAGATGTTCCAGCACAGAGAGGTCACGCTCGCAGATTGCCATGCCACGGTCAAGGATTCCGACCATGTCACCCAATCACCTGTCCAGAACATCAGCAATCTGCTGTTGAGCATTTACCAGTGCCTGGATGTTGTCATTTAGAGTATGGATAGCAGCCCTCTGAAGCCTCTGCCCTTCTATGTTCTGCTGTTCAGCACGTGCCTGTGTCACCATTACAGTCTGGAACATGCATCTGGTGACACCAGCTGCTGCGCTCTGTCCTGCAGGTGCATGTCTGCCAGAGGTCCTCCTACAAGCAGCACTGGCCACATGCCTGTGTGGCACATCTGTAGTCATTGCACTGACACCATGGTGTGGAGACAGACCTTCTGTAGCCACCACACGTTCCTGTTCCAAGCTAACACATGCTGACTGTCCTTCCTCTATGGTCACTGGTGATGGGGTATGTGTTGGCTTGAGAACTGTGTGCGGGGAAGAGGGGGACATAGCTGGGATGGCAAACATTGGCACAGATTCAGCCCCTGACAACCCTGCCTGTACCTCATGCATATGTTCATCACTGCTAGTATCTTTGGGGACACTAACATCAGATGGACCGCAGGAGGGTAACGCACCTACATCACCTGAGAATGCAAAGAAAGACTCTACATTACAATAGACACACACGCACACACACACACAGACACACACACACACAGACACACACACACAGACACAGACACACACACACAGACACACACACACAGACACACACACAGACACACACACACACACACACACACACACACACACACACACACACACACACACACACACACACACACACACCATGCATGTGATTTGACAGACGGCATGCAGCATGCATGTGATACAGCAGACGGCATGCAGCTCAGACATTAATAGTGATAGTTAGCATACCTCCCTGGGTTGCACACAACAGCAAGCAGGTGTCATATCAGTAGCCATGCAGTTCACACAATCATGGTAGTAAGCATGCATCCCTATGATACACCATGTGGACCAGCACAGGTTAGCAGTACACATGGCTGAAGTGACCTTGACATGTAATCTGCTGATGTGTGTATTGACATGCATACATGTCTGACACAATGGTGTCCTGACACATGTACAGCGTTGTAATGGGTATCACATTGCAGTGTTGTCTGTATGCCCTACAGATAGAATGCACGTTTAGCAAATGTGCATGAGTATGGAAGGGTAGTGTGAGGCATCTACATTGCTATACAGTGTGAAGTACAGACACTGTGCCATTGCATGGCATCAAGAGGCTATATATTGCTATACAGTGTGTAATATCCACACATTGCATAGCCATAACTGTGTGCATACACATGACATAACTGTGGATTGTGACCCACGTTGCTGAGGTGTATACACACCAAACCATGATGTGTCATGTGACAGGTCACCGGAAGACCTACGGATGACACCCCTGCACAACTACTACAGAGTCTTTGCTGCCTGGCAACCATGTCCACACATGGCAGACTTGTCAATACACCATGTCCCACATGACATTGATGTACCACACACACGAGGTGCATGGCTGACGGTAATGTCCTACAGCAGCAAGGGAAATGTACGGTATCTGTGGCCTGATGTGGTGTCAATGTCTGTGGAAGCTGTACAGGTGACTACTGTCATGTTAAGACACAGTCGTGATGTTCAACACATCTTATATGATTGACTTACGTGACACCTCCACTAGCTGTGCACAGGCTTTTAGGATGTCCAGTGTACCACATCAACTGTATAATCAGTCAACTAAGGCTATAGTTGGACCATGTGTGGACAATGTGCAACAGGGTGTATACACATCACATCTACTGTGTGGCTACATGTCTCTGGCCATCCTCCATGGCCATGTGTGAACATGTGTTGGCCAAATGTTTGTGATGGCCGTCTATCTCACATGTCTGTGTGGTCCCATATGACATACACCCATAGATGTCAGATATGTCACCATCCACAGGGCTATGCAGACAACGGGTTGTATGTTTGGTATGTGGGGTATGTATTATGGGATAGTGTGACACTATTGCAGCCAGAACACTACATGTCTGGGACATGTCAGATGGCACATCACAATGTGCACCCATTGCAGGGGCATATAACACAATGGTGACTCCTGTGGGCTGCCCATATCCCAGCTCACTGTGTGGTACTGTTTGCGTACCACACATGTGTTGTTCCAATGTATAGTACATATGCCTACATTGAACAACACCTCCACAGTTGTATGCACAGCTGTCCACACATGTAGTGATGACAGATACTGCGGTTTCATGTCAGTGTTTAATTTCATTTGTGTATATTGCACATGGGTAGCCAGTGTGAATGATGGGAGGTGCGACCTGTATATTGTGACTGGACCATACATCATGTGTACATGTGTTAACTGGCCACATGGCGAATAGATATATTCATTAACATGCCTGATCCTGATGACAGTCTCACCTGCAATGGACTGATGTCTCTGCGGCATGCCAGAGGTACCTGTATAGGGGTGTCACAGCAGTTTGAACATTATCCATGACTGTATGACAGCCACAAGGTGCACTGTGCATGTTAACACATTCGCCTGTACAATAGCATATAGTATGGACATGTGTGCATACACAGGGTAGCATACTGTAGTATGCAGCATGTGTGTAAACATACCTTGCATATGATGTCACATTACATATTGTACAGTGACACATGCAACTAAATGGGATATAATAGTCATATGTGCAGTAGTGACTTACCAGGCAACTCCAGGCTCATTGGTTGGGAGACACCCACCTCCATGATGTCTGGAGCATTTCTTCCCGGGCCTCTGCTGAAAACAGGATCTGTGGAACCTAGTCGGACTTTCCCGGTCAACAAATGTTAAATAAATAAATAAAAAAAATAAAAAATAAATGATGGCAGCTAGTGTTTGTGGATGCTGTTCTGCGGGTGTCCCCAGGCTGGTCAGTAGCTCCTCGGTGTGTGTGAGTGGGGGCTGGGTTGGTGGCCCACCAACTGTTCCACTTTGTTCCCTGGCGATTGCAGTGGCACGCTGTTTCGCATGTCGTATCAAGTCCATGCAGTGTCTGCGCACCTGCTGCTAGGTGCAGTTATGGCCACCCACATCATTAACCCTCTTGCGAAGGTCCTGCCACAGGTCATCACACTGCTGGGCATGCTGTGGCACATGGCTGAACAACATCTCATAGTTCTCATGGAGGTACGGGATGAGGACATCATCCTCCTGGTGGCTGAACGCTGGCAGGCATGAACGAGGCATTATCTAGAAGACATAATGATGGTGACAGGTCACAGTATCACAGAGATGTACAGAGATACAGCTGCACATACATTTGTATTAAATCTAGTACATCTGCACAGTTATCTTTGCAAATCATCATGACACTGACACGACTGACATGTTTGTGTCACACACATGTAACACCCGTTATGCATTGGATATCATCACCATATATGTGTGTCACCTCATTACATTGTTCATACTCCATGTGAATGCTGTCTTGGTGTGGGCATGTCTGTTTGCCTATACTGGTGTTCTTACCTATCAGCACATGCCTGGATGTGTCCACAGTGATGCTGTTGACCTTGATGCTGTGTATATGTCACATATCAACACATACACTGCCTTAATGGACATGAGCAGTGACAATGCACACATACGCACGGAACCTTTACATGCATGTGTTTTGCCATATACATCTACACAGCACTGTACAGCAGTTCAACATCCTGCCACGGATCGCCTGTGTTGCACATGTGATAGACATGGGACAATGGCTAGCCAGACGTCATTCGCAGGGATGATTATCAACTATAGCATGTACGGGCAAGGTTTCCTACCTGTATCCGACAGCCATTTTGCCACCACGAGGTGCATCAGTGCCACATTACTGATCCAGACAGTTAATAATACATCTCCCATGCGGTCATCACACCATGTATGACAGAGATGAAATGTGCAGCTTTGATGGACAGGGTTGCATGGTATGGCGGGAGTATGTAACATGTATGGCACAGGGATCTGTCCAGCATGTGGCGATCCTTGTAGTAGGATGGTGGCTGTCCATGTCGTATGTCTTTCAGATCAGGATATGTACGTGTAGCATGTCCAACATCACAGTGTAGAACATGTCTTTATGCAAGGTAGCCAGCATGCTGCATAGTGGAGGTGAGGATTTTGAAGGCTGGTATCGCCCATCCACGCATGGCTAATACCCCTTAAAGGTGATATGTGATCCGATATTGGTCACCCGAGTGCTGAGTATGCCTGTCCAACGATCTCCATGCTCATGGATGGCACCCTGTCATGGCATGGGTGCCTCATATGATTATCTAATATGCCTGGAGACGTCACCAACTCAGGGAGGTGAGCTACACAGCACCATCCCTTACACGGTGTCCATAATGTTGACTGCTGCATAGGTGGTAGTTAATGGGTACAGGGTTATTCACCTAGCGGTGACAATGTTATTATCAGCTGTCAGATTGTGCACATATGTCACACACCTCACCCACAAAGCCCATTCTGTATGTTGTCCACAACACTGAGACAGCTATTGCTCCTAGGTCATGGTCATTCACATCCTTATATACACAGATGCCTCACATTTGTCTGTGTGGTATGGGCTCCAATGAGGGGGGAGTACAAAACATTAACCCTGTTGTACTGTAGCTGCCACTGGTGTGATATGCACATGTCTCTCTGAAACCTTTTGTAGTGTTGATTCTGTCAACAGGCCACTGGTAGAACACTCCTGTGACATACGAAGGTACATCTAGTACACTCAGTGTAGCTGGAACACAGTATGGGTGATGATGTCCTAGGACCTGTCACAGGTATGCTATGCAGTGTGAAATCATCCGTACTGTCATCTACTTCGGTACTGCTAACATCTATGTTGATAAAGGTTCATAGACTTGCAGACCATACTCAGCAGGGTAATAGTGCAGTGCCTCCAGTTATGACTATTGTCTCCAATTGTGGGTTGCAGTGGGTTGATATTATCCAACACCCTATCTGTATTGCATATTCATGCTCAGCACTTGTTCAGAACTTGTGAGCACTTCATGAGCTACTAATTACTATAGCACCCATTCCAACTCATTTCTTACAAGTACACTGTCTGTCCTTACATTTCCAGCTTGCTAACAGTACAACAGCTGTTGTACACATGTAACTCACATATCTTGTGAGACATGGTTGAATATACAGGCATGTCCAACTGTCACGTACCAGTGCTATTGCCTGTCTATATGATGAATATGGCAAACATGTGGCAATAGAGCAATTGTCTCATGTACACAGTCAATGCTCACCTCCCAACATACGACACTACAGCCTGTGGGAGATGCCAATATGTAGCCATGCTGGGAGTAATGCTCTCACCAACCCAGACTGAACCTGACATTCATGTGGGGATGTGTAACATTTGCAACACACCCCACTCATCACATAGTCTCACAAGATCTCCACCACCACAGGCCACACATAGTATGAGTACGACATTTGCAGAACCTCTCCATACTCTGTGTCAGCACCAGAGGCAGCCCCCATCACCAAACACAACAACAATTACTTATAGCCCACAGACTCATGTGTGCCCATCAAATACAGCCAATAGGGTGTTATAACATACCCAACACACCAGTCGTAGGTGACTCTGTAGGCGGTCACACTGATGTCCCACTCAGTAGGCTACACAAGGCGATAGTCGCTTACATCTAGCTGTCGGGTAACTGGTTCTGCAACATAACCTATGCACCCAAGCCACACCTCACCAGGTACAATTTAACTGTCATTCTCCATGTTAGTGTGACGTGACTGCCCTGAGATGTAACTTCCCAGACTACATGTGCAGGGACATGCAATAGCTCTCCGGTCTTGTAGCCCAGTAGGTATCGGCCAAGCCCTGGGGAGCATTCTGCATTCATCCAGACTAGATACCACTGTACAACAACTGACTGTTTCACTTCAACAGTTGCCTATGCTTCTGCTGTCATTTCACAGGCATCCAGTATCTGTCCGCTTTGAATGACATGGTCAACAAAACAAGATACTTTGGCACAGTTGACCTGCACCTGTCAGCCCTGGGAGTACAGATAACATGTAGGGCTCTTGCTGCTCCTATACTGCCTGTCTTGCACAGTTTCCAATAACATTCACCACCAGAACGGGAACAGGCAAGCAAAACATGGGGTCATGTGACTCAATGCTTGACATCATCTCTGACACATTCAGGCAAGGCACTCCTTATAATGGACCACTTCAATATCTCTGCAGTGACTGGGACCTGCCTCTAGGCTCCGCAGAGCACACCTGCACTGACAGGTTATACGCAGACCACACCTTTCAGTCATGTAACCTGGACCGGAACACACACGGCTGAGGTGTGACCATATTTCACTATGTTGTACACACCTCCTGGCTGGTTACTTAGCACAATGCATCAGAGGTGATCCACATGCAACTAACTGTGGCCAGAACTGCTATACACATTGTAACATGCTACGGATTCAACAACATACCCCATGGTTATCGGCCCTCATTTCTTGGTGTACTGGACAGTAGGGTTCAGACAGGTACTACTGATGTGTGACTGACACTACCCCACACTTAACTGGGATAGCTACTCATGTACCAACACATTAGGCCAATGCTGTCCAGGATTCATAACCTCCACTCGGCTGGATCAACCCATACACACCACCACCAAGACCAACAGTATCCTAGACATGGACATTACCAACATGTCACTGGTGTTCCACACTTGTGGTTATCCCCTCATTGCTAGTTTCTGAACATATGCTAATCACCCTTGTTATCCACATCCCGGCACCAGACCCTTCACGGCATACACAGTACAAGATTAGTACGATGCCTACTACAGATGTCTTATGACAGCAGTAGTAAACGTCATGACACCCGTGCAGATGGACAATGCACATACAAATGCTGAAACATACCCCAGTGGACTTCATTAGCACTTACATGACTGCATGGATCATGCTATTCCAAACAGAGCCATGATGGTACCCACCAGATAATGGACGCCACTCTGGGGGTCCAGTTCTATGGACATAATGTACAACAAAAGGTGGAGGCTGTTGCAAAGTGGAGTACAATCCCATCGGTGGGGTAGCTCACTGGTCAGCCTCAGTAGGGCTCCAGGATCCCTTATCACATCCTCCAAACCTAGCTACGTAAACATTACTGCGACACATTCCAGGGTGTACCACAAAGCATTATGGAGGTATGTCAGTAGTCAATGGCAATACCCACATCTGCTCTGACATACGACGGTTACTCAGGAACATTACAGAACTGAGTGATGTTGGCAACATCCTGGCGGATGGGTTCAATGCTAACTTTACACCATCTCACTCCCTACAGGGCCATAATCCATGCAGGAACATTGCGGGGTCCCTGTGGTCACAACTACACAGTTCCAACCTGCACTCTCTAAGGCCTGGAACACAGACTCCATGTGACCGTCCAACATCCCAGGTTGTGAGTTGCACAAACCTCAGAACGACATGTCTCCCCACTTGGCCACCAGATTCACTAATAGCCTTGTATCAGACATTGCAGCGCCTGAATGGCGCACAGCAACAGTTATCACACTCCACACAGGTGGCGGCACAATGAACCAGAGGGACTATTGCCCTATATGCCTGACTGGACTGTTCTTCAAGGCTTTGGGGCACGTCATCATGGAAGTCATTCACAGAGACATTGGTGGGCTCCAGACCTTTGATGCCACCCAGGTTGGACTTGTTAGGGCCAGACCATGGCTCCTACACCTGGTGGTCTCCTTTGATACAGTTACCAGGGTAGTTGATGATGGTAAGGTGGTCCACACAGCCTACATCGTCCTCTCATTGGCTTTCAGCACCGTTCTCCATTCTGTTATTGACAACTTACACATCCACCTGCACATCGACCCCAACGTCTCAGGATGTTATGCAAAGTGGCTCACAGACAGGACCCACACAATGAGGGTAGCATACCGTAGTACCTACTGTATTTCAGTTACACTTGGCATACCACAGTCCTCAGTCATAGGGCCCCTCATGTTCAGTATATACTTCCCTGAGGTACAGGCTAGCACAGAGGGACTTTCCCTGACTAGGTTTCCAGACAACTGCATACAAGGCGCCATGATTGATCCACCAGCTGATACAGACTCCTTCCATAAGGCTGTCACTGTGACGGATACCTGATGTCGATAACATGGCCTCAAGCTGCATGACACATGGTGCATGAACATCCCCTTTGGATTACACCAATCACCCACTGACTATCACATAGGTGGTAGTCCCCTACATACATGTGACATTATACGGGATCTTAGTACACAAGTATGTAGCACCCACTCCTTTGATAACCATATTGCCAATGTGGCGTGGATATCCTTCTATGTGGCCACCCTTATCTGTACTGGGTTTGTAGCTGGAACAAAGGCACCCATTGTACCTCCAAACTCCTAACATATACACGCATTCAAGGGTACAACACCCCATTTAGGGTGTACCTTACGGAACAGCAACGGCTTTACATACCACAACATTAACACACCATGATGATTATTGAGCTCCGAAGGTTGACGTATGCGGCAGAACTACGGACACCATGACTGTACACATTTGCATACTGCATACTCAGGGGAGACGTCTGCTGAACATACAGGGCCCATGTCCACAACAATATTCATGGATATACTCCACATAAGCGACATAAACAAAGGCCACTGAGAACAACATGCTCATGGATATGTGCACAAATGCAACGATGAGTGGGATATTCTTGAGGGTTAAATTCCCAAACCAGACACTCACCATGCTTTGGAACATGATTCCTATGTACATCACGCAGGGACACTCAGTAGCACTGTTTATGAGATACCTCACTTGGTGAATGGGAGACACACATGTATGCCAGGGATCACTGCAGTGGCTGTACTGTGCAGAGGTGCAGGTAACACATGGCTCTGCTGTTCACAGACAGGACACTACCCTAGAGAGGTGCTGCCGGTGTAAACACTGTAGTTGGGCTTACACATAGACTTGCTAGACAGCATAGTACCTCACTATGAACCTGTGAAGCTATTACATGTCCTTTGTGCATGGTTAATTGAGTAGCTCTTCCATTTCGATTAGCTATCATGTTGTTACAGTGTCCCGTGACTACAAGCCATATGTATCCTGTTATTGTGTATTGTACATGCCAATAGACGATACCTTTTGTTTGCATACTATAACTGTTATGCTGTGTAGAATATCTGACATATCTACCTACAATACTGTACATTACACATATTTTGCATATTATCCCATAATGCAAATCATACTTGCACAGCAGGACCACCTTAGGCATGTTATTGTTGTTATATGCCCATGCACATGCCTACTGTGACAGTATATCAACATATACTATCCCCTGCTATGGCACGTACTTCTTGGATATACCCTACCACTGACGGTGGGTGGTGTGGAATTGTTCTGTTTAAAGCCCTCATGTAGCATCCCTTGTGGTGTCTGTGATGTTTACCTTGTGGCCCACAGCAGGACACACAATTTCTACAAGCGTTACTATGCTCAGCAAGACATCACTACATAATACCTTTTCCCACTTTATGCATTGCGGACACTTTTAATTAATACAAAACAGGCTATACATACACTAACATACTGAGTGTTCTACATACCTTGTTAGCGTTCTGAACTTTTGTAAATATCTCTCTTACACCTTTACTGTTTAAACGGTTCTATGGTATGAGCATACAGTTTGAATGTCTGGCAAGTATCCTTATATATGTCGATACCTGTAACATGTGGTTTCCTGCCACCAATTGGTGTTCCTGACTAAATTATTACATGCACATCAGCTGTGCAGCTACTCCATTCACCAATTACGCAGCAATAGTGGGGTATAACTGAATTCTCCACTTGGGTGTTGCCCTTTTGCCCTACCTTTGGGGAGACGGCCTGTATGTGTTTTGTTGTGTGGAATTGCAACTGCTATTTGTAGAGACATGGATATTTTGGATTCATGTCCCCCGTGGATTGTGTGTGACGGCTAGAGTATGTGGTTCTACATGTGAGTGTACCTGTCATCTCAACCATCTGATAAGGGACTATTGCAAACAAAACCTGTAATATCGCCGTCTGTTCCATTATACAACAGCTACGATTTCACATGGCGCCTTTACAAATGTGTCTCTCACAAGGTATGTTAACACTTCTGCAGATATAATTGAGTGAGTGGATGTTTGTGATGTTATTACAGTCTGTATTGCTATTGTTTCATGTGTGGGAGATGTAGGTGGGTGTACATAGCATATACAGGTTTGTGGGGACTGCATTTCTACTTATTCCATATATGTGTGTGGGCTCCTTCCCCAATTGAAGACCTATCAGTTAGTAGACTGAAACTATGGTTGTTACGGGCTTATAGATTGGGCCGTTGTTAATTCGTTTCTATATAGTATGCAGGTGAGGTTGATACTTCCATACCTCCGAAAATACAGCGATATGTAAAGGAATGTTACTAAATGACAGCTGTCCCGTGTATTTCTGTCACAGATATTTGCACTCATTGCAGTTGTGTTGGTGACTGAACTTCTTTGGCATGGGTTGCCATCTTTTCAAATGGCCATAGTGGGACATTTGCAGGACACACATTAGTGTTTACAGGCCGACACATACCCACGGTCAGTACACAGGATAGCACATACTTTTATCCTGAATACATACTTATTCTTGCAGCACTTTAGTTACTTATCATGTTTCATGTAACATTTATGTTTTTTAGATACAGGCATACCTATTTAATGCAACTATTACATAATATATGGGACATAATTATGTCCTACAATCTCAGACATTTGCCCTTTTTAATATTTTTTGTCAGGACACTGCCCGGGGAGGGGCTGTCCCTCTTAAAGTGGGACAGGTGGTAACCGTATGCCTACTACCAGCTATAACCACACCTACCGTAATGATCTACCTCCGAGTTAGTACTAACAGACACATGATGCAAACACACACACACACATTACAGTCCCATGGAAATGCACATGGCATGCTCAACACACACATACACAGACTATGGCAATCACAAACACAGTTGAACACAGTACCTACGTGGACCGCAACACCGGCAGCGATAACTAAATGTCCCTTTATATCGTGATAATATTACACGTGGTTCTAGTGTTCCAGTACTGTGTCCTTTCGGTCTTTCAGCCTCGTGATTATGCTTGTCAGTATGTGACACATTCCATAGTTGGCAGTATCCTATTTATTTGTACCTCCATGGTTGTGTATATGTCGTTGACCTATCTACATATTTGCAGATATAGGTGAATCTGTATATATCAAAATATATCTCTCTATCACCCTTTCTATCTCTATGATATATATATATATATATATATATATATATATATATATATATATATATATATATATATATGACAGAGAGAGTGACAGGCAGAATACACCTTCAATTGTGTACATGTCAGTGTATACTGTTACCTGGACTCCGCACGTTTGTGTTTGAACCTGTCACATTACACACCTGCCGTTGGTACATCTTGGGTAGCTTAGTGTTAGGTGATTGTGTACATGATTGCGTGTTCTACTCCTGGCAGTGGTCATTTTACCCTTCAGAGCAGGCACTATTAGTACAAGGGTGAATAATGCTGGTTTCACCAGTTCTGGACATCACTGACCATGATCTGCGTGATATTCAGAGAAGCTTAGCCCTGTTTCACGCATATCCGTATAGTCATATTTAAATGATGCTTACCAGCACTGGGCAACGCATATTCCCACTAACATGTGCTAAACATGATCTGATGACCTGCATCCAACATGCATTATTTGTGCCTTCGGGATTACGTTACATCCCTTGCAGGACGTGGGACCGGGAACATGCACGACAGTCACTGCATTTACCACTTTGGCATCTGGGATTTGTACATGTGTTATGGCATTTTGTATGTGGACTGTACTACGGCTGTTACTCCATACTGCAATCAAATGGGTAACTCAGTTAGTTTACATATGGATGAGACCTATTAATGGTATGTCCAAGTGATGTTTAATGGATATGCTCCAGCATTGGGTATGTATGTCACAGTGAGCCACACACTATAATGTGCTACACCTTCACACAACCATAGTTGGAGCATGCTGGGGTGACAGATACCTGTCATGGGTACACCCCATGCTTTGCCACTACATCCATGATTACATTATATGGAGCCCCTCATTAACGCACCAGGGAATCCATGCAGAGTGTGTAGGGTACAGTGATTACACACATGGATCCCGCAATTGGCTCTGCTCCACTGAGCGACAGTTGGTTACTCGATGTGGTGGTGACAGCAGACACTGTTTGCCTCGATTGATGAATGTTCTCTGACAATCGGGTGTGTACCTACCGATGTACCTAGGAACCTATACACACAGTACCAACATATGCTGATAGGTGCGTGTACTGTTCAGGTGTTGACATTCCTTGTTCCAATAGCTGTTGTGTGTACAATGGTTGAGGGCTGCCTATGTAGGATTCACACAGTGGGCCACCTATACATTACAATTTACAGGTGGTCGTGTGTGTGTGTGCCATCCATTTTACTGTGTGTACAGGTGGATAGGTGTGTCAGTCCGTAGGGGCCTACACTGTCAGAGTATGTGCTATACGTTCCCTCTTTGCCAAGGCATAGGCATATTGGGCACGCCACCATCTGCCTACTGTTCGTGGTCTGAATCCCTCTGTGCCTGTGATGGCCTTGGCAATTGTGGTGGGCTGTGAGGGCCTTCACCATTTTGTCCCTGCTGCAGCTGTTTCTGCAGGATCATATTATGTAGCATGGCACATACTATGAGGATGTGGGCACACGTGCCTGCAAAGTACTGCAAGGCTCCACCAGATATGTCTAAGCAATGGAACCGTGATTTCAGCATCCTGAACACACGCTCTATGATGATTCTGGTTTGTGCATGTGCCTCATTATGGCTTTCTTGCATGGCTGTGTGTGCATTTCTGATGGGAGTCATCATCCACGGCTCCAGTGCATAGCCAGCATCCCCCACAAGGTGGCCATTTGGGATGTCCCCCCTGACAAATGCCTGATACAGCTGTGAGGCATGCCAGATGTGGGAGTCATGGTAGCTTCCAGGGCTGCCAGCACACACATCCATGATAATGCCCTGGGCATTGCACACGACCTGGCAGTTGATGGAGTGGTATCCCTTGTGGTTTTTGTAGTGCCTACCATGCTCTCCAGGTGGTGACTTGATATGTATGTATGTGCGTACAGTCTATCACACCCAGTACCTCTGGGTAGTGTGCCACATGGTGGAAGAGATGCATATTGCTAGCCAACTCCTCCTGAGTTCGGGGGAAGTATATATGCTCATTGTCATGTGCTAACATGGCATCCAGGAACTGGTGTAGTACCCTGGATGCTGATTCATGTGAGATCCCCATTATATCTCCAGTTGGCCTTTGAAAGGTACCTGTGGCTAGTATTCGCAAGCTTACATGTACCTTCATGTCCACTGGGATGGGTTCCCCTCTGTTGTTTCTGGATCTTAGGCGTGGCCGGCACAGCTCAACTATTTGCTGTAAGATGTCCCTATCCACCCTGTAATGCTCTACTATCTCCAGATCATGTAGCCCCTGGTAGGTTACCCTTGGTCATTACACTCTTCTCCTCCTCCGGGGCCTGCGGTGGTTGTCAACATCATCCTCCACAACACCATCAATCTCTAACACATGGTGATGAATCACAGCTATGCCGGCTCCGAACATGTACATTGTAAAAGTTCCCCATATGTTTACACCTATGGTGCAGTGTTTGGGAATACACAGGTGTGTGTGGGGTGCTTTCACGCTTCATACTATTGTGCTGTGAACACCGATGATGTCATAGGGTGTGTATGTATGATCGTAGCTACAGGGTATCTTATGTGTTTTACGACAGGAACTACTATTGTGGTGCCTTTGATGTTGAATTACATTTGGCTGCCGTGGATTACCTCTTGCCCTTCCCTTTACATTTCTTCATGTTTCACCTCCCATTTTCTGGCATGCATCCTGCAGTCTGCTTTCATTTGTACTTTCCTACACCTGGCTTATCTTGCGTAATGTGTTCTATGGCCGGTCTACTGCAGGTTTGCTTTGCTCTGCTATGACAGTTCTCCTTTCTTTGCAATCCGACACCTCCCCTATCCCGTTTTGCAGGTTTCTGCAAGCAGACTTGTCAGCTGCTGTTGATTGCCCGCTGTGAGTTAATAGGTGTTAATTGCTCAGTTGTACTCCAATTACCCTACTGCAGCACTTCCTTATTTTCTTCCCCTGACCTTCCTGTTTGAGCTATGGTGCCCGGCGCGTGCGTCCGCTTACCGAGTTTTGGGCAGTTTTCCTCCCTGTACACATGCGCTTTCGTGCACCATATGTGCTCTCAGCTAAATGATGCTATACCTACCTCCCCACCCCTGTCCTGCGGCTTTGCTTAGCAACGGCCAGACTGGATTTGCATTGCTCCAATATGCTTACAGCTACTGTGGCACACCCCACTGCTGATGTCATGTATACCTCTAAGCCACTCCCCAGTGTTGTAGCGCTGCGCCGTATGGTACATCCTTAGTCCGGCAGGACGTTTGCAATTTACTATTACCTGCCTCATTTGCATGGCATTGACTACTAATTCCTAGTTACCGTGCCGAACACTGTCACAGACCCTTAGCAACTCTTGCAGCTTGGCTGTGGTGTACCATGCATACCATTGAGTATTATGGTGAAATCATGATTTGTATTACATTGCGATTTTATGACATTTGTATATATTTTCTTTGTGTTCCCATTTGCGCACACATGCCCTGCGGTTGTACTTTGCGTTACTGTGGACATGACATTAAATGTTGTTTTTTAGGTGTTGTGCATCTTTTCATTGCCATTGGCATATGTTAACTTTGTAATACATGAGTCTGGTCCGCTTTCATAGCTCCGATGTTCTGTTTGGAAAAATGTAAACCGTGTTTTTTGGTTTACATTTCTGTGGGCTTACGCTATGCCTGCACCACTTCCTGAATCGCTATGTACCTTCATTTGCATGGTGCAGCACTGCGCATGGAGTGATTAGCATACCTAAGCCGAGGGCTGCGCAGATCTGGCGTACGCCGGTAGTGCACGTGGAATTAGATCGTACCTGAATCGCTTGGTGGCCATGTTTGGCGTTATACCTTCTGCGCCTGGTGCAAGCTTCATGATTCCCGGGTAGTGTGTTTTCAGTCTTTCAGTGTATTTTTTATGACAGTCACTACACAATGTCAACTGATGAGACAGAAAGGTGTTTCTGAACTCTTAAAAGAAGTAAAACATTTCTTCTTAGTACTATAAGGCAGGAAAAAATGAATACATTTGGTTATGATTTCCATAGGAAAGAGTTAACATGGAGTATAACAAACCTCAATCAAAGAGTCATTGCTTGATGTGCTACAGACCAGACAGCAACTTCTCTTCATGTGGAGAAACAGAATAAGAAGAACTGCTTGCGGCATGCTGAATGCATAAGTCTTCATACCAGCCTACATATGCTTGTAGCAATGTGCTCTGCAGAGTCCAGAAAATACTGTATTTCCTTGGGAAATTTGAAAATGTCTCTTTTGTGTGGCCAGAAAAAATTAAAGAAAATCAAATAAGTAAGACTAAATGTGTTCCAGACCAGACCACAGCTTCTCTTTAGGTGGATATACAGAATACGTACTGATCATAGCATACGGCGTAGGTAAGTCTTCAAACCAACCTACACATATATACCAATGTCCTCTGCCTCCAAGCTGTGGTAATTGTAAAAGCAAATTGAACTGACGTTGAGATCTCACTGTCTTGTAGAACCACTGCCGCATTAGGTGTTTAGAGTGACATTGAACTGTGAATATTAAATTAACGCAGTATAGTTGCATTTCCAAATATCTACTTTTCATTTGTCATTGTACAAAATACAATTTACCTCATACGGTAGAATATATGTTTACTTAATCGTGTGTTCTCACAAATATTTTCATGCAGTCAAGACAAAACGTTTTTTACTGTTTAGAGGTGTTTAGTTTTTGTGATGTGATAGCAGAACCTATTCAACCACCTCATTAGCTCTGAAATGCACTTTAGTATGGTATTGGTAGACTGTTGAGCATATGTAGTAGTGACTGAGTAGTTATTTTATATAAAAGGATAAGCACAATCAGTGTTGATCCACCTGTAATATAGCTCAGCCCCATTGCAGCTAGCCATGCCCCTTTTTAGTCAGTCCCACCCAATTCAGCTGCCTCCTGCAGCCCCATTTCCCCTTCCCCCCAGTTGGAAGTCACCAGCCACCACTGTTACCCTCTACTAAGACACAGGCACAGGGTTTCCTTTGACTAGATTTGTGTCTTGGAACGTCTATATCAAGTTTTGTGACTATTGTCTGTACTTTTGCAGATATCGCAAAATGGAAAACTCCTATTATGGTACAATAGTTTATTGAGGCAAATAGAGATTTTAATCAACCAAAAATAACTCTTTTTTTCTAATCCTGTATTAGCAACCTAATATAACAACATCTAATTTTACTAAAGAGTTTACCTCGTATGCCAGCATGTTAGATGTAAATATGAGGCAGTGCTATGCCTAGAATTTCATGGTGACGAGCACCCTGTGTGCTACACCAGCAAGAAGATGAATGATGCAGAAAGGATATTCTGAGCTATTGAAAGATAGTGTCTAGCAATAAAATGAGCTCTTTATGCCTTACAATACTATTTTTAGGCAGATTCTTCTCTTTGCTAACAAAACATGCTCTTTTGCAATGGGAATGCAACGTTTTACAAATGGGCACTGTCCCTTCAACCCTTTCAGTTAATTGTAACACACAAGCCTGACTTATTCAACAGAAGTGCTAATAGGGTGCTGATGGCCTTCAGCTCATTGTTATGACTGCAAACCCCATGATGTTGTGATGTGAATGGGTATCTGTAAGAAAAAAACCTTTTGAAAACATGTGAAGTACCTCTAAGTAGAGTGTAAAAATATTCTCATGGAGTTTAGTCTGAATAAATGGTTTATTAGCTACATCAAAAAGCATTCATTGTCAATTACTGTGAGGGAACAGCTGTAGGAATACATCCAGGAAAGTAGTTCTTCACTTTGATGATCATCAAAAGACATGGAGGTGTTTACTGAAAGAAATCAGTTGGACCTAACTTGTGGAGATTAATCTGTGAGAATAATTGTTTTCAGAGTAGAAAACTGAACTTGAAAGAAATCCACATCCTTGGACTTTTATTTTTATAAAAGACTATGTCCTATGGGGTATTCTGTGGACTAAATACTCTAACAAGAAGTAAATAAGGTACAATTTGTTTTATTTGAATCTGTAAAGCCAAACAGGCTAATATTTTGGCTTGCTAGAGTACTGCATAAACCTTTGCTTTATGAAGGCCTGTCTCAAGCATGTTTTGTATACTATATCTATCTATCTATATATCTATCTATCTATATATGTGTGTGTGTGTGTGTGTGTGTGTGTGTGTGTGTGTGTATGTGCGTGTGTGTGCGTATGTGCGTGTGTAGAGAAAAAGAGAGAGAAAGAGATAAATGCATATATATATATATATATATATATATATATATATATATATATATATATATATATATATATATATATATATATATATATATATGGGTCTATGTCTTATGATTGAAATTACAGAATATCGAACATAAGACATAGAAACACACTTATGCGAAAGTACATAACATCGAAGATGTACTTTCATGGAAGCCGGATCTCTGAAGTGCATTACAGTGGGGATAAGGAATTACATCCTTTTCCCCACTGTAGTGCAATCTCGAAGTTAGTATATTTAAGTAGGGGGTTGTGGGGGGTGCAGGGGGTCTTGCCCCCCTGCAAACTAGTATTTTGTAAAGTTTTTAATTTCAGTTTTAGGGTAGGGAAGGGTAGGGTAGGGGAATGGCTTATGCGAAGGTACATCTTCGATGTTATGTACTTTGTGTAAGTACATCTTCGATATTATGTACTTCCGCGTAAGTGTGTTTCTGTGTCTTATGTTTGATATTCTGTAATTTCAGTCATAACAAATAGACCCATAAATATATATATATATATATATATATATATATATATATATATATATATATATATATATACATCTCCCAGACCTCCCATCAAATGTGAGGAGTGTTGACTGTCTGGTCAACACCATTTGGTCAGAAACATGAGGTCAACACATGCATAAAATCAACAATACCTGGAGAGGGGAATATTTCTTATTGCCTGGGATTGTGCAATCTTGGAGTTAGTATATATAATTACAAAGTGTGTGAGAGTGCAGTCCCCCCTCATTGGTGGATACAGAGGGTTTTGCTCCCTTGCAAAAACACTTGCTGTTGATTTAGAATGTTCTAGAATATGCAACACCTTTACTGATAATGTGATGAGAACTCTATAATAAAGATATATTCCAGACTGGTCTTACTTTCTGTGTCCTAACAGAAATTAAAGAGAATATGCTCAGTTTAAACTAAATATAATGTAGAATTTCAGTATGGGGGAATAGCTTTGGGGAACTGGGTAGCTTATTCCAGCACCACTAGTATATGTGGGTGTTGGCTGCTGGACCTACATAACAGTCCTTTGATATCTAGCAATCCTTTCTAATGGAACTTTAGTTGTATGCATTAAACTCAAAGGACTCCTGAAGGTCTGGTTAGAAGCTATATATTGAGACGCAGCATACCCGACACAATAGCTTTCAATTTCCTTAAAGCCATCTCATAAATAGATCCTCACTTCTACCCTTGGCTTTATTTTGTCCATGTCTAATTGCCCCCAAGGCTATTTATTTAAATAGCTTGCATAACAACAACTTATATTCAATGTCCACATTCTCTTTACCTACCATGCAGACAAGGTTGTTTTGCATCTCAAATCACACATCCTTGCACTTTTGTTTAAAAAAAAACGGTGTTGTATGGGCAGAACATTCTAACAAAAAGTACATAAGGTACTATTTGCTTTGTTTGAATCGGTATAACTAGAAAGGCTTCTACCACTACCCTGAATATATGCCTTGTGTTTTCACCAAAGTAATCTTACTAACAGAGTCTAATGTATCCTGTGATAGTCATCCACGAACTCTGATTTAACACTTCCTTAACGCTACAACCTCACTATAACAGAATGCTGTCTCAACCAGGTGGGTTATCACTTGATCACCTTCCATAGCCTCTTCACCCTCTTCTGTGTTCTTGGTTATTCTCACAGAAGCTTCCACTTTAACTTCTGCTATGCAATACTTAGCAATGTACTCTCTCTCTTACCACTGCTAAAGCAAAATATGGAAGATTTGGCCCCTTTCACTTTGCTCTTTTTACCTACTTTAGCAGATGTTCATTTATGTGCATGTTGACAGCATTGTTTTTTCTCGACTACAGTTACAATGATTTCAAAATCTTCAGGGTCTGGTTGACACATGCACACACACACACACACGCACGCACGCACGCACGCACACACACACACACACACACAGTTTTCAATGATTGTTGACAAAGCTCTTTTAACTCTTATTTTAAGAATTTCCATTAAGTTTTTACTTGCTCTTCACACACACATCATCTCACAGAAAATTCACAATATGTTTTAACTCAAATTTTTATGTATGTACTGTTTTACCATTAGAGAAGGTCAGTTTGTGAAATGGAAGGGCTTTAGTCCCGGAGGTGACTCCTGCTTTTGCTAGTAAACTTTTTCTGTCCTTTTCTCAAAATCACTATAGTCCAAACTAGGAGTATAGATGCATGCACAGAAGGGCTTTTACATTACATGTGCTGTTAGAATCCAACATCAGCTGGAATGAATCCAACCCACCTGATTGTTTTTTTTTTCTTAAATTATAGTAGATAGGCTTTCAGATCCTTGATATTATTAAGAGGCTTGAGAGGGGCTGTGTCTCTTAGTTATATAATGGACTTAACTACCACTTTCTTCCCCTAAGTGGTGTAGTGATTGTCTGTAGAAGTCATTTTACAGTGAGCTAACTTTGCCAAAATGTCACCAAAATGTAAAAGATGAAAAATTGTATTAAAATATCACAACTCAGTCCTTTAACCATGTTAGTTGAAGCACTAAGCAGAGGTATACAATAACCATCTTAATGCTGAGATTCTTTGAAATTACACTCTTCATTGAACACCATTAAAACAAAAACAAAAATAATCTTGTTCAGAAGAAAGTCTATCCCAAGAACGCATAAACCAGAATAGGACAAATTTCAAGGGATGTTCAGAGTCAAAAACTGCAATCTTTGTAAGTCAATACAGTCTTTATAAATCACATATTTTACTAGAATCTTTCTAGTCAGGCAACCTCCAGGATTCCTTTATCAGGAATTCCACACAGATTATTGACCTCTTGCTGAACTATCATCTCACAGCCAACTGCCACATCCTCATGCCATCTCTTTCTCAGTAACAGTACACCACAAAAGTATCTCAGACTCTTTTGATTAACCCAAATGACTTGTCCCATACTTGAAATAACTTGGCCTTGAAATGGAGCAATTTAACAACTAAACACAGACACCAGAAGCACAATTGTTTTGCTTCAAAGGGACCAGTCCTCATTACATTTAAGTGTGTCCTCCTGTAGAAAAAAAAACATATTTTTCCTAGCTAAATACACCAACAAACTGAATTTTACTATTGGCTCATCTAAATGCTAGTGTACTGGCCAGTTTCCCTCATCTGTTGAGCACACAACATCATCCCATGTTAACTCTGTGTAATAAGACATATTTATGTCTTTCCTTGAAGTTGCATTACAAAATTCTAAGGCTATAACAACTGGGTGGTCAACTGCAATAAGCACCTAAGACTGTTATTCTGACTCTTGGGATTAGGCTATAGCTAAATGCTGAATTTGACCCTGTAGATTAATTGTTTCATTTTTGCCACAACATGCCATGGATAAAAAAAAATTCTGCTGAAATATAATGCTTTTGCTGTAGTGGAAACTCACAATGTTTTCTAGGCTATTGTTGTATGCTTTATACACTATATAAGTTAAATATGACTCTCCTCAGTGTAAACAGAATCTGCATTGAGGGTTCAACAATCAAGTAATATTGGTACAGTGTTTTAGCTAGAAAATTAATGTAAGGCTGATATTCCACCCTTATGATAAATCTTACTCCACAAGTTCCACATCTTAAACTGTAACATCTTAGGCCTATTGTAACATGCAAAAAAACATTATGAAATTATTATAGGGCACTTGGAAACCAAACCCACTCAAGATATGCATTTTACCCACAAATATTTACTATTTCTCAATCCAGGTTTGTACAACAGCACACTGCCTTTGTCAGTAGGTGGAGTTTAAATCTTATCCTATATGCAGCAACACAAAAGCTGTATTATCTGGTGATATATGTATGTTACAATGTTATATTGTGGTGGCTTTTTCTGCCACCAAAATGCACCACTAATTTTTGGGGAAGGTTAAATTTGTTGAATTTAAGCACATTTTTGGATGTCCTCTCATACAAGTTCTCAATCTGTCAAGAAAATTTCCAAGGCTTCATCATCATTGTTATTAATGATCAAACACGGTTTACAATGTCAACAAAAATTGTTTATCATATCTTATTGCTACCTTGAATGGCTTTTAAAAGCTGACATTGTATTTGTGATTAAACATAAGTGCTGTAGTTCTCTGTGTGTGTTCTATACATAGCAACTGCTTTCTAAAAAAATCTAAAACTAAAAACTGAGCACAGTTTAAAAATGTTTTATTTATTTACATTTGTTGATCGGGAGAGTCCGACTGGACACAGGTCCGTTTTCAGCGGAGGCCTGGGGAGAAAAGCTCCACATTAAGTATTATTTGATTATACAGTTAAAAAACATAGCATTTAAATATAGACATTAGTCCAGTTAAGGACGCAAGACAAGAAGAAAACAGATGTAAAACAGCTGTAGAACATAGTACAATTTTAAAATATGGTGACATATACTAAACATGGTTACAAATGTAGTTGAGATTCATCAGTGAACAATTGATACAATCTGTTTTTTAGGTACATAACAGCCATTAGCAGTTGTTGCTACAAGAAGTTAGTATTATGTGGTAGGTAGCTGGGAACATAAGTAGCCAAGCTTGCTAAGAGTAGGTTGTCAATAGGGGGCCGAGAGAGGTAGTGGGTGGGGGGAGTGGATGGTATTAGATGGTAAAAGAATAATTTTTTTGTTAACAAAATGTGAGCACTGTAGTGCTCCATGCAGGCAGGGCATAAACTGTAGGCAAATGTTTGTTACATTTTTAGGAAACACTTTGCTACAGTTTAAAAGAAGAAGATATTGATTTTTTTTTAACTAAATATGTCTATGGAGGGTTGATGGCTTTGCTTCAATGTAAGAACTAGGGTGGCAGAGATATAACTGTAGTAAGTTGATTGCTTACAATGTAGTGACTAGCTTAGGCTCTTCACTTGAAAAGCTGGTGGTGGGGAGGGCTGATTCATAGTTCCAGCCCAGGTTGCTGTCTGAACCAACTTCACTTCTGTGCTAAATGACCATTATAAGGCGAGGCTGTTTGTGGTAAATGAAGGAAAAGAACAAGACAAATGTGTCAGAGGGCTACAGTCAGTGAAGCGGCAAAAGTACAGCCTTTATATGTGAGTGAATCATTGTTTGCAGTCATGAAGGGCAATAGGATATGGATGAATCAAGATGTATGATGTAGAGATGAGTAAGAACCTTTTTGGGACATTGTGAACAGATGAAATGATACTGCACAAACAAGGTCTAATCTTTCAGTGCCAGAAGTCAACTTCAAAACAAATACAAAAACACTCCTTAAAGTAGTTTTGTGGATGAAAATGTAATCAAATTTTGACGAGTGTTTTTGATTAGAAAGATACTACAACAACAATGGATTAAAGCACAGAGACAGTTGAAGGGCTGTGAGTTGAACATGCCTCAACCTGCAGCCATTGAAAATAAGCACAAAGGCTCTTGAAAAGTAGGTACATTCAACCAGAAATCTGCACACCTAATTAACATAAAATTTGAACACCAAATAAGATATAACTCTCCCCACTTCCAGTAGGAGTGTGTGACACTACTCGGAAATACACATTTAAAAACTATGTTCATAGGTTCATAGGTTTATAGGTAGGTACTAGGCTATCTGCCCGAAGGCATTTATAAGCATAGCCGGAATGTGTTAGCTTTTGATGCCCCCTTAGGTAAAAATAATGCGAAAGTATACACATATTACTAAAGACACCATATAAAATCTGTGGACAATAATGAATAATATTGCAAATATCTATATCTTAAAGTAATTTATTTTTGGTTCTAAAATGGGAGATATATGATGTAAGTTCCTTTTTTTCATATAATTGGTATCACTAGTATGTTGATCATGTAGTGTAGTTTCCTGTGAGCTTAACAGCTTCAAAAACCTTGTGGGTGGTGTCAGAAAAACTATGTGAAGCCATAAACCAAGACAGAAAAAAGGAACACACCTCTGAAAATAGGTAGATACTGTGCATGGGTAACTCAGGCCTGAAATAAGGTATGTACCTCCAAATGAAGTGCAGATGAGAGCTCTAGACCTAAATGTGGAGTTAACCAATGAGTTGGATAGACATAAAGTATTGTATTCTACTAGATATGAATATTAAACAATATGATTTGATGGGCTTCTCTTGCTGATGCCAGGAATCCTTCCTTCACGTATATCATTCATCTGAAGATTGCACTGCAGATTCAAATTCTCGAAACTTCAAAAGAGAATTACATTCCCTCAGTGATCTGGTTATTAAGATGTATAATCTAATGGGAGGGCAACTATAGCCTCCTAAGTGGAATGCATAGATACCTAAATGTGTTGTAGGGTACTTTGCAGCACTAGTGTAAAATATACCTTTCTGTTTCACTGAAGCCCCCATTTGGTAAGTAAATTTTAGTCAGGCAGTCTTTAACCTACTGATCTTTGATCTACAGAACAAAATCCACCAGTGACACTGAGATATGTCCATGCCTACTTTGACTGCTGTAGCAGATTTACTCTCACTACTCCACCCAGAAGAAAAAGTTAATGCTGCAGGGTTTAAAGAACAGAAATAGGCCCTGGTAATAAAATGAATATGTCATCTGTGCAGAAGGGCTGATCAGTAGAGCTCAGGGAAATGACATTTGGCAAAGACAACTCAACTATCTGTCTCATACTCCGTCATTACTGGATGAGAAGGGTGACAGTAAGAGTGGAGAGAAAACTGAATAATGACATATTTTAGCCTGCTTTTGGTCACTCACTGGGGTACATTTTAGTTGAATGAGGTAATGCATTTATAAATCCAGAACACAATAAATATGTCAAGGTTTGGAATTCACTTTAGTTTATTACTGAACTCAGTGGTATTCTATTGGTCAGAGTGAGTAAAGTCTGCTATAGTCATTACAAATACCAAGGAAAGCCTAAAACAAAGAATTGACCAGGTGTAAAATGACCACATCTTCTTAACATATTGAGGTAGTTTGAAGGCACTAGACCCAGAAGTAAATGAAAAAGTACCCCTTATTCAAATTGCACTATTTAAGATTGCAAAAAAGTTTTTGAAAAATAAAATAAATTCTAACCAACAGAAAACATATCCCTGAAGAGTTTTCTGTAATGTTTGAACAAAAAATGTCAAATATAGAGCAAACTTCTGGTCCAGTTAGCTAAATCTGTTGCAGGCTCCGAATGAACCTGTTTTCCAGGTACAGCATCACACTCCAAAACCATAATTGTTCAGAGTTTCCAGAGATTCCTCCTTTGGGCAGTTGGAGGCATTCTTCTTTCATGAGACCCCATCTCCAAGTTTGAGTATGCCCCTCCAGTTTAGGCACATTTTCAGTCTCCATTTAAACTTCAGACCTCCCGTCATCCCCTGGAGACTCTAGCAAATTTGTTATAGCTTTGAAAAGCCTTCCTTTTTATACAAGAATAAATCATATAAATGGTCTTATAATGACCCATTAACAAAAATATACTGGAATTTATTCTCAAGGTAATACCTAGCACTATTTGACTGTTATGAAAGAAACCACATTATTTACATAGTATTTGCATCACATAGCAATATTATCAATGCTAAAAAAACAAAATACATTGAAGTATAGCATTTAAAAAATATTTGTGTCACCTACAGTATTCAATATCCAGAAATGCTACAGTGTGCAGAGGACAACCTGAAAATTGGTGCACCAAGTTTAATGCAGGAAGGTAGTGGGATAAGCCAAGATATAAATGGAGTTACACCAATCTCATCATACCCAAGAATGAGACTGAAAGGTGCCAGTCTTTGAAGAAAAGAAAGTGCAGACTGGAATAAAGTACTGAAGAAATGGATGTTAGTGTCCAAGTATCCACTTAGGTGATAAAGATTGAATTCATGGAAATGTAAGGGGTTTGATGTGGTTCCCATTATTCACAGCTAAATAAGAGTCAGGAATGTTTTTCAGTTAACATACAGCAATGCTGTATATTTTCTTCTGTGGTGAGTACAGAAGGGCTAGTATGAGGGAGTTTTATTTTCTTTGAAAAAAATGTCTGTTAACAAAATGTACAAATTACAGACCTGTCAGCTACACATCTGACATCTGAATGCTAAATGAGAATCTATTAAACAGATTCTAGATAGAATTAATTCCTAAATAGTAATAAACAAATGACTGGGCCACAAACTGCCTTCAGAACATTAACATTGTCAGACCAACATGATTCAAGCATTTCTATTTGTATTTAATCATTCTTAAGTAAAGAAAGTGTGTTCAGCATTTGACCATTTGGAGTATAGTAGTGAAGCCAAAAAATACTGCATATTGCATAGTCATCTAGCATTATGAAAAAGGCGGAAAACAGAGAAGAAAGGTGCAGGGACTCTGGTAATGCAGTGTAGCAGTATTGGTCGTTATACTGGCAATGCTTTGCCTGATTGTATTTCATGTGATGCAGACATTAGAAGATGTAGACTGCATGGGAAAAATAATCTTATACATCTAGATAATTTACATGAAAAGCTATAGACCTTTGTTCTCACATCTGTCCCTTCTTTTACCTTTCTTCCTGCATAACATATAGTTTATGTCTGTTTATTACATTACTCATACAAACTGTATCTCTTCATCCTTCATATTATACTAGATATAATCTGGCAGTTAGCACAGATGAGTCGTTTCCTATCCAAGGGTACAGGATTTGAACTTTTCATCTTCATTTGCATACTGTGTGACCTTTATCAAGCTACTTAATCAGACAGTGATTTGGTGTAATTGGAAATTTGGATTAGGCTTCTTAGTGGTCTCCAGGATTGCATGCCTAATAACTACCTGTGGAAGATTTTTCTAGCATTCCTGACAACATCTGTATTACTGTATATTGTCTAATTGTATGGATCTATGGTGTTTAATCTTTAAAATGTCCACAAAACACAAAACATTGAACAAAAATATGAAAATCCTAAAAAAGTGAAAAATAAAACAAAGTAAAAACAAAATCAGATTACACTGCCCTGCTCCACCCCCCACCCCCCACTGCTTATATTTAATTAATTTTAGATCACACAAGAGCAGTGAAAGGGCAAATCCCTACAGCACCAAAATCTTCCACAATTAAATGCAGGGATTTATTCAACATTCAGAACATTCAAAAAAGTGATCATTTGATCAAATAAATGACTTCCATACATATATATATATATATATATATATATATATATATATATATATATATATAGGTATGTTTATGACCATTATTTGATTCTGGTTGTTTTTTAGTCTTTTATTCTTATGCTGTAATTTGCTGTATCATGAAGAATTTTTTCAGACCTCCAATGAAAAATGACCAGTCAGACTCTTTCTGTAACAAACATAATGAATAAATAAATAAACATATGCATAATTAGATAGATAGATAGATAGATATACAGACAGATAGATAGACAGATAGACAGATAGATAGATAGATAGATAGATAGATAGATAGATAGATAGATAGATAGATAGATAGAGAGAAGTAGATAGAAAACCAAGTAATCTGTTTTTGAGGAGAAATTAAAAATAACAAAATTGTGTGTGGCTGCTGTTAAAGCCAGGGAGTCAACATTTTGGAGGACATATAATTGATATCAAAGTCAGGGTTTAGTTCAAAGCAGACCAGGATTGTGAAACTGGTACTGCTGACTTTCTAGAAATCAACTCCAGACTTGGTGAGAATGGGAGGTTGCCATACAAACAAAAGAAAGGGAAGAAGTTTGGAAGATATAATCACATTTAATTTCAACCACATAAAGCAATGAGAAAAGTCAGTTGCTAGATTCATTAGAGTAACAAATTACAAATGAAAGCACAGGAGCCAAGGCCAGAGGTTCCCTTTGTAGAGTGAGTTTGCTGTATGGTGTCTGATTCAGGACTCTCCTTGTATAAGTATGTTAAGCTATTAGCTTGCATTTATTAGTGTGGTGATCTGTATGCTGAACTTGAGTGTGGGGCTAAAATATCAATGGCACACATGTGATGTGAAATAATCAATTCTTAAGGATGTAGATGACAGCAGTAGAACTTACACAGTAATGGATAGAATATCCCATTTGATAAAACATGCTGAGTAAACATGAATAAGGCAAAGAAGTAGTGATACTTGGAGCTGGTTGTAGGATCTTTCTCAATGTTTATAAGCATCAGAGAATGTAAAAATGTATGAACTTCAGAAGTGCTATGAGAAAACATAGGGGGCTGTGCATGGAAAATAAGAGGGGTATATCTGTAGCTAATTGCTCAGGCTCTAGATCAGTCTTGAACTAATTGTCTCTTGATTGCACCCTTAGCAGTATATCTCTGCAAGATTGTTAATAAGTTGAAATAGTGTTACAATCTACTTCCAACAATATAAGATTACATAATTAACATTACAGCTGAATTGAGTTTTGTCAATATTACCTGGTGTCACCTACTCCATTTAAAATGTATTCAATAGTAAACTAATGACAGATGAAAAAATGTGTAATGGGAAGCATTTTTCCATCTGATTGCAGTCCTGCTTAGTAGAATGAATCCTAACAAGTGCCTGCCATTTACATTCTAATATTTAGGATGCATGCATTAGTCTGTCACTGTTATGTGAACTTGGCCATGGCCTGAATCAAGCTGTTTAACCCCAGTTTTATTAAAAGAGATCTGAAGTGTCTGAATTCAGTACTGTATGATTATCAGGTGAAGTTCTTAGGGGCAGCATTAGCATTGCATTGCAATAATGTTTACTGCTTAAACACTGATTTATGCTGATTTATACTGCTCAAACACTAAGCTCTTTGAAACACAATAACATTAGATTCTGCAACATTTCCAAGCATTCCTTTCAGTTTATATACCTCAGCATGGATTAATTAAGAGAACAGCAAACACAGATAAAGACAATTTTCCTGAAAGTTAAAAATAACAATCCATGCAAACAAAAACCTTATATAAATTAGATTGAATGATAAAAATGGCCTCTAGCACCCAAAGCCCCAGTGGATCATCTGAAGGAGATTCATACCATTCATCACTCATCTCCTTTTATTAGGAACAGCTCATTAAATCATTGAATTAAAACACAGTGTGTAGTAAAAAAATGTGTGTTATGAATGAATAATTAAAACCAGACTGAATTATCTTTAAGTACCCTCTACTTAACAAGTTGTAACCTAATCCCATTAAGTGCAAACGATTAATCAAATTGCAATGTGCTCTAGTGTATGCTCATGAATTTTTTTTACAAATGTGACATACAGTATGATATTTTCTAGTTTTGTTTAACAGAGATAAAGCACAAGACAAACAATTTACATTTTTAAAGGAAACAAGAACTTTGACTTGTCTATATTTAAATAGCACAGCATACATTGCAAATGACAATGACCTCACAAAATCTTAGTACTGTATTAAATGTCAAACATTAAGTTCTCTATTCCTAATTTCTAAAAATGGCAAAAGAAAAATAAGAATAAAATTACATTTAGGAACTAAATAATGAAATAATGGAAGAATATTTTAATTTATCAGTATGTATGTTTAGAAGTAAGTGGCATTCAGCCATTTTGCCTTTTTCTTATATATTTTATTCTAAAATAATAAATACTGGAGATGCATATTTAAGCTCGTATGAAGGTATTGTTTAATCAAGTGTGGGAAAGAGAATAATGTGGGTATTTAAAAAATAATACAGTTATGTTATCAATGGAAAAATAAACTGGTTTTATAATTTGTACCACTAGAATAAGGGGACATTAATTAACTGAAAAGAGACCACAACCAGCAAATTGCCAACTCAATAAATGTTACAATAAAAATAAGTGTACTCTAATAACATTCATGTCAGAAGTATCCTAGTGTTAGCCCTCTGTGATGTTAACATTATTCAGTCAATCTGAGTGATGCATTTCAAACAGTTTATCAGTGTGATACCAAGGTGACATAATTTGGGGTCCAGTGAGATTGTCCTCTCAAGAACTAAGGGCTAGATTCAAAATGGTTGTTGCACAGGGGACTCACAGAGAAGCTGTTCTAATGAAAATTTTGAGAAGTATGTACGGTGAAACTCATAGTGCCAGCATACCAGCTGCTTTCAAATCCTATCATTAATCAACCTGAGCAATTTAACATGAATCATAAAAGTCATGTACTCACTATAGGTTTGGACTTAACAATTACAGACTTTTACATTATTAAGGATGGATGTGCAACTATTAGTGGAAATATATTTCACTGAATAACTTTTTCATAAAGACCAAATCAATAAAAATAATTCCTTAACACTCAAATGAAGTTACTTTTTTGGGGTAGAGGAGAATTTTTGGCATCTTCACTACTGTGATAATGTATCAGGTACAGAAAAGGAACATTTTACATTTCTGATAGGGTAACCTCAGGCATAGTGGAAGGCACAGTGGTGTAGCAGTTAACATTGCTGCCTCACAGCAAGAATTTCTTCAGTTTAATTCTTGGCTGGGGTGCCTTCTGTGTGGAGTCTGCATGTCCTCCCTGTGTTCATGTGGGTTTTCTCTCTGAGTGCTCCGGTTTCCTCCCATGATACAAAGACATGCAACTGGAGCATTTCTCCCCAGACCTCTGATGAAAATTGGCTCATTCTAAGT
The DNA here is from genome assembly GCF_019279795.1 of Protopterus annectens. Taxonomy (NCBI): domain Eukaryota; kingdom Metazoa; phylum Chordata; order Ceratodontiformes; family Protopteridae; genus Protopterus; species Protopterus annectens. The sequence goes on along the minus strand of NC_056728.1, from coordinate 1,929,144,668 downwards.
CGGACTTTCCTAGTAAACAAATGTTAAATAAATAAATAATGCTAGATCTGACAAAAAGAGATATGAGGGACTGCATTTTTGTAGTTTATAGTATACTGGAATTGTCATATCTGTCTTTGGAGAATTCATGGAGACCTGCAGTTATGTTGCAGTCAAAGTTGACAGAAATTCCTTTTTGGATAATATACCACAGATTTGCTGTTCCAGGGAATTGTACCCTTGTTGGAGGACAGATAATACAAACTCAGTTATAATCATCAGAATGCAAAATGTGGGAAAACACTAGCATTTTAAACATGAAAAACTGAAATTCATTATGGTGAAGCAAAAAAAAAATGGTTGCATTATGAGGCTAATAGGCTTAAAAAAGAAAATGTTTTAATCCTTGATGACAGAGCAAATCAACTTTTCCCTGATGAGAAAGAATGCAGAATAAGACAACTTGTGTACAGAGAGGATACCTAGGAAAGCCAGCAAATTCAAAGTTAATTATTAACTCAGGGCTTCCTAGAAATGGTCAAAAAATATCATACAGTGAACAACCCAAATGATCTGTCAAGAGGGATAGTGAACACAGTATCATATAGATGTTGATGTCAGTACAAAAACCTAACAAAGAAGTGGTGCAGTGCCTGGCACCTCTGGTTCTTTGTTGTGGTCCTTTCTTTACATCATGTTTTTGCTCTCCATGTGTCCCTTATCCTAGTTCCATACCACATGTGAACTGGCTCACTTTCAAACTGCACACAACTATTTGCATAATGCCCACATATCTATGTGTGTGTGTGTGTGTGTGTGTGTGTGTGTGTGTGTGTGTGTGTGTGTGTGTGTGTGTGTGTATGTGTGTGTTTATGTGTCTGTGTGCTCATGCGCCTGGGTGTAAGTATGCTTATTGAAATGGTCTGGTACCCTGTACAGGCTCAGAAGTTCTTTATATTGATCAGTAGCCTTAGCTATATGGGTTATATCCTACCAAGGATATTTGAACTGACCAGCTTCCAAAGCTTTGGGGCACCACCCACACACCCAAACTGTCAATTAGCTCAAGATGACCTGACTAAAAGACAAGTTTGGGTGTGAAGCCCTTCAGAGCTTTACTGCTACTAAATAGTATGCTCCTCTGAAGCTTTTAATGATCAACAGTCGGCTTGTACTTTCCTTTGCTGGGCAGATTAAAAAACTTCTATTTTCTTATATTTAATGATGTTTTATTATTTTCCTCTTCAGGAATGTTATTTTAAAGCTAGGAATGTTGTCTTTTACTGGACTGTCTCAAGACTGTAAAGTACTTTTAAAATGAGTTCTCATTATTTTTTTTCTGTCAGTTTTAAAGTAGTGTAAACTGATAACATATTTTCTGTTGAGAAACTGTGTTTAATTTTCCTGTTGTGGGGCTGCCATAGTGTATGAAAGTGCATTTTACTGTGTTTTTTTCTGTCAAAAACGTAATTTTGCATACTGGTAGTTTAGAAGCACTATTTTCGGCATGACCATGGAAAAGATTGTGGGTTCCACAGTTGGTCCTTCTTTCAGTCAGAAAAAGAAAAAGTAAACAGCCTTTGCCACAATTTGCCTCAGATGCAGATGGGTGACTCTTACATGGTGTAATGATATAGCACCTTCAGCCAATATGGACCAAGGATTAGCCATGTCCTCTATCGCTCTTGGAGTCTACTCAGTGGGTGTCAGTTTTGCTGGTTCTGAGTGAGGGAGCATGGAAGGTTTCCTTGTGATGTCAGAATTCTATGCCTATCCCTGGGGAAGAAAATGCTGCCATTAGTAACATGGTTGGCTCCATTTTCCTTGTCAAAAAGAAACAGAAATCAAACATATATTTACTACTCCTTGATTTCTTGGATAGGAGTAGTTTACTGAGACCAACTTAAGGTTTAATTCCAGCTGTTGATCCCTCTTGTAGAGTAGCTTCTGGTAAAAGAGGGATGCCTGTTTTCCTGAAGACATTCAAGATTCTGAATCTGAACAAGGAGATGTAGAGATGGATATAGGCTTTCTTCCTCAGATTTGTGATTCAGACTTAGAGGGGAGTGTTGTTTCTGACTCTTGTTGTGGGAGTTTCTTTTTCTCTATGACTATTGCTATAATGTCCTAGTGTTTGCAGTTTGAGAACACTGAGGTTTCTCAGTCCCTCAGAAAATACCACGAGTTGTTACAGAAGCATTTTCTAGAACCTACAACCATTCTTCCTGTCCTCTTTGCTTTAGATGATGTGTGGCTTACTATCTGCAATTTTCCTGATAGCCAGCTGTCTCTAAAAAGACAGATAGGATGGATACAGTTCCCCAGTTATTTTTTTTTTAATTTTATGTACTATTCCCAAACCTGACGATCAGTTATAGCCTTAGCCAACTCCACTGCTGCTAAGCACTTAGTTAATTCCTATTCTACTCTTTCTGATGAGAATGGGAAAGTTATTGATAGACATAAGAAAAGCTGCATAATTCTGCAACTTTGAATTCCAGAATTTTAAACTGTCAGACACATATGTTAAAGTTTGTTCTGGTATATTGTGAAAGTCTGAGGAATGTTTTATCCGCAGTTTCTTCTCGTGAAGAATCAACTACTTTAAATACCCCATTTTCTTCTATTGCACAGGTCACTACTCTTTGAATGCAGTGAGTGCATTACTCTTTTGGTACCTCTTCCAGGGCTATGGACACTGGCTCTGTTTTAAGGAGGTGTTCTTGTCTGCATTGTCAGAATCTCTTTCTTAATTTCTCCAAGCCTTTTGGGTTTCTTATAGCATGACAGGAATAGACCCCACTCCTAAGTCAAAGTATGACTACAGTTCATGAAATTAGCATTGTTTCAGTCCTTGATGGTAGACAAAAAAGGTCTTCGCCACACCTGCAATGTGCCCAGTAGTCACTACTTCTGCAAATCATACAGAGTTACAAGTACTGGTAACATGATTGTAAATTCTTTTTCATAAGACCCATTGCTCTTACCACTATTGTAACGTCTGGGTATCCTTCTTCCACATTGCCCTCATTTCTGCATGCAAATCCTGATATTTTATGAATTTGTGTCTCTCTGTATGTAAGACACTGTAGTCAGTGGGTGTAGCAATTTCAATGACAATGCTACTTTTTGTCTTCTTCTCATGGACTACTATGTCTGTTTTTCTCACATCTATTTTTTGAACTGCTGGTAATGGGAGATCCCATATGACATAAATGTCATAATTGTCTATAATGCTTTATGGCAGTTTCTAGTGTTTTTCAGTTACTACAATACTATAATGTTTGCACAATCTCCCAGTGCAACAGTCTTACCACATTATTATGCCTTTCAGTATACAGTCCTTCTGCCATTAGTATATCACAACCAGCAAGAAGATGTGTAACTGATTCTGATTCTGTTTTACAAAACTTACATTTGTCTGTTTCTTCCAAAGTTCAATGGACTTTGTAAATCAATGCATACATAGTCCACTATCTTGGGTTGCCAATATTAACCTTTCATATTTTGGTTTTAATTCACCATTCCTGTTTTCGATCCTGGACGAGATGAGGTTGGTCCAAGAGTTTTCTATACTTGCAACTATATTTATGCATTTTCCACATTTCATGTCTTCTCATTTGATTCTTCACCTTACATTCTTTCTTTTGTTTTTTTGGCCCATTCAGTTGCTGCCTGATTTTTATCTACTTCTGGTCTGATTTCCATTCCTGCTTGACACCAATATGCTTCTGCTGAACTAAGCAGGGAAGTCATCTTAGACCTATTCTCCTCATGTTTTAACACTTTCACTATATTTAGATCTTGTGAGGTCAGCAGATATGTATAGAGTCCTATGATTGCAGATCTATACATTTAATCAATTTCAAGGAGGCCCATATCTCCTTCAGATCAGGAAATATATAGTCTTGGTATACACAGATTTTTATAAATCATTTGTTAACCGTCCTTCTTGACTTCCTGCCCAACCAATCCAACACCTTTGGGGCCAGTCAATCACTCCAATACTGTAGGTTAATCCAGGAAGAACAAATTGGTTTATAGCTGGTATTTTGTTCCTAGATGTCAATGCTGTTTTCAGTATTAATTTTATTCTTCTAACATGTTCCTTAATAAGTTGTATTCACATTTGTTCATGGTTTATTGTTGATCCTTCGTCAGTTACTAAATATTTATATTTTATATCACATTCCTGTCCCAAACTTATGTTTTCTTGGTGCTACAGCTTTCCTGCTTTAAAGGTTGCTTTTGTACATTTATCAAGACGAAATGACATTCTTATATCATCTGAAAATATTTTGAACACTTGCAGTTCTGCTTTCAGTTTCTCATCTGATGAAGTTTGTAGTTTTAAATCATCCACAAAAAGAAGATGAAAAGTCATTACACATTGATGTTTTCTGGGAGCCAAATTGTAGCCATCCCCTGCTCTGTTCAGTAGACAGCTTAATGGGTTAAGTGAAAGACAAAAGAACGGCAGTGACCATCACCCTAGAATATCCACTTTGATTTTTTATCCCTGGAATAATAATCTCTCTTTTATCATGGCTTAACTGCAAAGTGGTTTGACATTGTTTCATGGTAGCTGCAATGTAATCAATCAGTGTAGGGATTATCTTATACATTTCTAAGCACTCTTTTATCCATGAATGTGGGATAGTGTAAAATGCTTTTTTGTAGTCTATCCATGCCATACTTAGATTCTTCCCCTTTTTACAGTTCTCTATTGTAACTTTAGTTAACAAAAAATTATCCTTTATTCCATATGACCTTCTTTTGTCATCTTTTGTTCTACTGCCATAATTGAGTTTTCTTCCAAATGACTACAAACTCTGTCAGTATCAGTTGCAGTGTATAGTTTATACATCATCAGAAGGCAAGTTACTGGTCTATAGTTTTTAGGATAGCTTGTGGGTTCCCACTTAAGTAGGAGTATTGTTTTTCCTGTTGTTAAACAGGTTGGTGTCTGTTGGGGTGCCATATAAATAGTTCTTACTTATGGCTAAATCATCATGTAAAGGCAGAAGTTAGGTACTGCATCGGGGCCAGGGGTTTTCCAGTTAGAAGCTTTTCTTAATTTTTACTTCAATCTATCTGGTTGTTACTTCTATACGTTTGAACTTCTTATTCTTTCTTTTACTTCTTCTAACCATTTAGCATCTCTGCTATGTTCCACATGATCTTCATAGATATTTCTCCAAAATGCATCTCTTTCATTTTTTTGGTGGTGTTTCAATTCCTTTTGCCTTGTTTCCCAATTTTCTATAAAACATTTTTGTGTCATCAGTAAATTGCTTACCTTGGATTTTTCCTTTATATTTATCTATATATCTTCTAAGTTGTTTTACCTGTGCTGATGTTTTTAGTTTATTATTTGCAATAATGCATGATAGAGCCTGATCTGTTCTGATACTATGCATTGCTTTTTTCATGCCTATCTTTCTGAGTATTTTTGTTGATCTGCCCCCTTTGTTTACTGTTTTAACAGTGACACTTCTTGATTAATTGATTTATAGTTTTCTCTATTCGATACTTCCATAATGACATTTGATTGTTCCCTTTACTTTCCATTACTGCACTGTGTTTTGGTGGTAAGACTTTATCTGTTATTAATTTAGCTGCACAGTAATAGATCCTATTTACTTCTGTAATATTGCATGAATCTCATTAAACAGTCCTAATTACTGTGTTCATTTGGTTTATCAAACTTCTAACTTTTGGGGTTTCATTGACTTTCTGTAGTCTGTTTCTTTCATTGTTCTTAATATGTCTGTCCATCTCTAGTAAATCAAGCAACTCTTCTCTTAGATTGTATTAATCTAAACTGAGGGTACTTTCTTTGTTTTCCATTTCCTGCAGACATCCTATAGAAAGTTCCAGAGCATACCTCTCAACCTAAAAATATCAAAAATCTGGATAAAGGCCCATGAAAAATATGTACAAATCTGTATGCTGATTAACATAAGATTTGCATACATAATTATGTAACCCCGCCTACTCTGGTAGAATTGTGGAATACCAACTTTTAAACGCAAACTGAAGAACAGACAAAATATGATCATGAAACACAAAATAAACAGAATAGTGTTATATTTATATTAATATTTGAACTTGTATCAAGCTTTGAACTTGTGCAAACTGCAAAACTAAAATACAATTTTCTTTTATAAAAACAAAATGAACTGCTTCAGCAGCATCCACCCCATTTAAAAGTACAACACAGTACAGTGGATCCCCCAAGGTCCTGTAAGCAAGGAGGGAATCCTTGGGGGTAACATTGGGGTACTCTTCACCCTTGACTGCAAAATACTGGAGGTTTGCACTGTCATACAGTATCATAAGGTTGTTGCACCAGAAAATGTATGTCAATCATCAGGACTGGGAAATGACATCTTTCTATGGTCACAAGCAAGTATGACACTGCAGTGCTGTCTCAATCTCCTCTCAGACAACAGGTGACTTTTGGATTAGGTGGGGGGAGTCAGGAGTGACACAGATCATCTTAGAAAAAAGTGAGGTACGAGTGCCAACTGGTGATCAGCTCCTTAAGGGGAAACTCAAAGCCACATGAAAGACAAAGAAAGAGGTAGATGCATAATGTTAGTTTAGCAAGTTGAGGTCCAACTCTCAAGCACAAAGTGGTGATACATCTGCGCAGACAAGTCAAGACTGTACAACAAGATAAAAACTCTTGCTTTTGCAAACAATGTAGGCAGATTTCCAAATAAGACTATAGAACAGTTTCTAGGTTCCGTTTTTTACCACTCCAGACTTAAAAGTATTCTTGATTTATGAAGAAATCTTCTTAAAGCTATCTGCAAGAACAATCAGCCCCAAAAGAAGTTTCACTTCAACAAAGCAAGAGAAAAAAAAGTCAGAGATAAAAATACTCAGGAGTGTAAGATGTACTGCATTTAAAAAAATAAAAAAACTCTGTTTTTAAAGAACAGGAAACATTAAAAAGAAGCAAATTATCACTGCAATATAGCCTGACCATGTCCTATCCCGCTACTAAACCACTGTGGAAAATAATAACTTTCTACAAAGTGAGAGAGAAAAAATTGAGTGCACATTGAGGTATTTTACTTTCAGCTTTTAAAACAACTCCATATGGGAGCAATGCATAGACCTCTGCTTTGCTGTTTTAGTGCAAAGTCCAAGCTGTTCAGAAGTGTACGTTTATTTTTCAAAACTGGCATACAGTTGACAAGAGAATCAAGATAACACAGCACTGATTAATCATCTCCATCCATATTTCATACCACAACCACATTAAATTCCTGGAAAACCTGCAGTCCTCAGCAAGTACTGGTTCTGTCAATCTGCACCCTCCTTGTCATGTACAATCACTTTGACCTCTACTCCTAAATCAGCTGTTTATCCAGTCCATGTGAACAATCTCTGCCTTCATACCTCATCCCCCCATGAAAATGCACTCAAACTTATGGGAGAAGGGCTATGTTTTCAAATTTCACCCCTGTCTGTCATATTTTATTTATTTATTTATTTTACATTTGTTGACCAGTATAGTCCGACTGGATGCATGTCCATTTTCAGCGGAGGCCCGGGGAGAAAAGCTCCAAGGGTAAGCAGATACAGCATTACATAATACCAGCATTACATAATACAAAAAGACTATTTACAGAGATTACATAAGTAAGCAAGTTAAACAAGTTCTACAGGTTACAGTTAATCCCGAGTGTAAGTCAGGATTAAATTAAATTACAAAGTAAACTGGTTAACAGATTTTTACACATTCTAGCGAGAGTTAGCCAGGCTTGTTACAGTGGCATAGCCAGTTAAGTGACAAATGTTGTTTGAGTCTAGTTTTAAATTGACCTAAGGTAGAAAGTAAGGTGTTATTTGCTGGAAGAGAGTTCCAGGATCTACTTACAGAGTTTGCAGAGAGAGAGTCACCAGCTGTGTTATTAATTTTGCTAGTCTGAATTAGTAGTTTGTTAGAGGATCGAAGCAGTCTAAGATTGTTATAGGGGATGATAATATTTTTAAGTGCAGGAGTATTGTTCAGATTATAGAGGATTTTATAGGCTATAATCAGTTGGTTATACTGAATTAGGCTGGGTAGTCCAAGCCACCCAAGCTGATTTAGATTGATGCAATGATGTGTCCTAAATGTCAGCCCAGTCGCAAACCTGGCAATGTGGTTGTAGCAAATTGAGAGTTTGTTAAGGACAGTCTTGTTTAAATTCAAGAGTAGAGGGGATGCATACAGAAGGGTTGAAAGAAGGTGAGAGCGAGCTATGGCAATTTTAGCTGGAGGGGTTAGGAAGGCTTTTATTCTGTAAAGTGACCCTAGTTTTTTTATTGATGGTTTTGATAGTTTGGTTAACATGTAGGTCGAATTTTAGATTATTATCTATGATGACACCCAATAGTTTTGTAGAGGGGTCAGGGGAGATTATTGTGCCATCATTTGAATTTATGGTAAAGGTGAAAGCAGTAGACCTACGTGTTGGTGAAAATAACAGCATTTTAGTTTTTTGGGATTTAGGATCAGACAATATTCAGAAAACCAGTTTTCTATTGTATTAAAGGTGGTCTGGGTAGCTGACCATAACTCTACTGGAGATGTGGCTGAGCAAATCAGAGTAGAATCATCAGCATATTGGATACAGCTGACTTTTGGGATGACAGTATAAAGGTTGTTAATGAAGATGGAGAACAGCAAGGGCCCTAGTATAGAGCCTTGTGGTACTCCAAGAGTGTTAGGTAGAAGGTTAGAGAGTTTGTTCTGCCAGAGGACAGCCTGCTGTCGACCATTCAAGTAGGATTGAAACCACTGAAGGGCTCTAGTATGCAGACAGAATGTTTGCAGGGTGTGGATTAAAAGTTGGGGATCAACCATATCGAATGCCTTGGAAAGATCCAAGAAGAGGGCTGAGGATATATAATTATTGTTGTAATTATGGTTTATGGTGTTGGTAAAGGCTAGGAGGGCTGAAGTATTGCTGTGATGAGGACGGAAACCATGCTGAGTGTCTGCTATAAGGTGATTCTGGATTAGGTGGTGCATGAGTTGTCTATGAATACATTTTTCCATAATCTTTGCAAGTGGAGAGAGTATAGCTATTGGCCTATAATTGGAGAATTCAGTAGAGCTGCCTCCTTTGTGAAGTGGGTTTACATAGGATATTTTCCAGATGGTGGGAATTTTAGCTTCTACTATGGCTCGATTGATTAGTATTGAGATGGGGTAAGCAATAGTATCAGCTGATTTTTGTAGGTACTCGGCAGGGAGATGATCAGCAGAAAGTGTAGTGGGTTTTAATTTTTTGATCAAGGTACGGATAAGTGAAGTGGTGACTGGCTGGAAGCTGAATGTGGGTAGGTTTCTAGGGGTGCTACTTTCAGGACCAGGGGAGCTAGGAGGTAGTTGGTAGCTAGGGCTTGAATTGTCTCAGTAAAGAATTGGTTAAAACTGTCAGAAACTCTTCAGGGGTTTTATCAATAGTAGCAGCAGGGATTGGCATTGAAGTTTGTCCAGGATGTAGTAAATTATTTAAACCTGCCCAAAACTTCTGAGGGTTATTTTGATTTACTGTCTGTAAATTACAGTAGTATTGTTTTTTGTCTTGTAAAATTGATTTTTTAGTTTCATTCCTGGATTGCCTGTATTTAATGTGATCTTGGGGGTCTTTAGAAGAACGCCATAATGCCCATGCTTTGTTTCTAAGGGTAATTTTGAGTTTAGACTCTTTAGAAAGCCATTGCACAGTTTTTGCCTTTGTTCTCTTTGAACGAACAGGTGCATGCAAATCAAGGATCTCAAGGAATTTGTTGGGGAGGTGTTTTAGAATAGACCAATTACATGAGTTTAGTTCTTGTTGGAATTTGGCAGGGTCAAAGTTTATATTGTTTCTAACCTTTCTGAGTAAGGGTTGTTGGGAATTAATGGCTTTGTGCTTAATTACATAGGTGAGAAGGTGATCGCTTAGGCCATCAGGGAGGGTACCAATGGTGTACAGTTGGGGGTGACTATTTATGAGTACCCAGTCAAGTATGCTTTCTTTTCGGTTGGGTTTACCTATCCTGGTAGGGGTGGATAGGAACAGGTGCCCCAGTCTATGTTAAAGTCTCCAAGTAGTAGGGTTTCTTGGGGGTAGTGACATGATAGCCAGTGCAGGATATCTTCAAGTGTAGATATATTGTTACCTGGGGGTATGTACATACAGATGATATTAATGCATTTATTTTTATTAAGTTGCAATTTGGTGGCAAGAATCTCAGAGTTATTAATCTGAGGTGGTTGTATTACATCTATGGTGACATTCAACTCAGATTTATAGAGTACAGCTACCCCACCCCTTCCTCAAAGCACGATCCAGCCTGTGTATGTTGTACCCAGGTGGTAACACTTCATTGTCTGTAGTGTTAGGTTTTAACCAGGTTTCAGATAAACATAGAATCTCAGGGGAGTGGACATCCAGAAGTGCATGCAATTCATGTACCTTGTTATTAATGCTTCTAATATTGAGATGACAGGCTAGGAGAGAGTTAGTTGGCCTATTAATTGTAGGTTTGTAGCTTAGATTGCAATTAGAGGGGGTGTGTGTATCTGAAGTGGGTTGGCCAGGGTTGGGATGAATATCACCACCAAGTATTGGGTTAAGTCTATACTTGGTGATGAACTTCAGAAATGTGTTTATTAGTTTGTGGTAGTGTTTGGATCTAGAGCTAATGTGCCTGGGGTTGAGATGTTGATAGACTGAACAAGATGTTGGATAGGACCTGGTACTGTAAGTATGGTTGAAGGTGGGAGGATTTACAGCTGGGGTGATAGTATGGCCTTTTGGGACCTGAAATCCCATAAGAAACTGGTTTTCATACAAGGTAAGGAGGTATGGTGCTAACAAGAGGGGTAGTAAAGAGGAGTATATCATTATCTGTGATTCAGCTAGTGAGTTAAGGAACTATTTTACCTGGTGATGCAACACAAGAAGATAAAGCGGTGAGGTAAAGGTACTGGAAGGAGGATGGGAGAATGCCAGATGAAAACTAATAGGTGCTATTAAAATGTAGGAGAAGAAAGGGGGTGGGAGGAATTATCCCAGATGAAAGCAGATAGGATCTAGAAAGTGGGGGAGTGGCTATAGTACTATAAATTTAGAGGTACTGGGGGCGGGAGGAAATTGGGGGCAGGGAGGGGAGCGAAGGGAGCCCGAGTGCAGCGAGGGCAAATGTAGCAGGGCTATTGCAGTTTACAAGGTTTCCTAAGGTGTCCTAAAGTTATAAGGTAAGTATTACAGTTCTTAATGCAAGAGTCAGTCTACTTAAGTTACAGGGGAAGGAGGCAAACACTCAAGTAGAAAAAAAAGAGCCCTATGGCTGACCAGAATGGTGACCTGCTTAATTACACAGTACTGTAAGAGAAAGCTTAACAAATGCTTTTTGTGTGCAACCTACTCTGCTTAAATTCTGAGAGAAACTGATTGCAGTCCTGTAGATACCATTTTGTAGGGAACTGTAGAGTTCAATCTGCTTAAATGCTGTGAGAAACTGATTGCAGTACTGTAGACACTGTTTTGTAGGGAACTGTAGAGTTCAATCTGCTTAAATGCTGAGAGAAAATGATTGCAGTCCTGTAGACACCATTTTGTAGGAAACTGTAGATTCCAATTTGCTTAAATGCTGAGAGAAACTGATTGCAGTAATGTAGACACCGTTTTGTAGGGAACTGCATTGTTCAATCTGCTTAAATGCTGAGAGAAACTGATTGCAGTCCTGTAGACACAATTTTGTAGGAAACTGTATAGTTCAATCTGCTTAAATGCTGAGAGAAACTGATTGCAGTCCTGCAGACACCATTTTGTAGGGAACTATATTGATCAATCTGCTTAAATGCTGAGAGAAACTGATTGCAGTCCTGTAGACACCGTTTTCTAGGGAACTCTAGAGTTCAAACTGCTTAAATGCTGAGAGAAACTGATTGCAGTCCTGTAGACACCATTTTGTAGGGAACTGTAGAGTTCAATCTGCTTAAATGCTGAGAGAAACTGATTGCAGTCCTGTAGGCACTGTTTTGTAGGGAACTGTAGAGTTCAATCTGCTTAAATGCTGAGAGAAACTGATTGCAGTCCTGTAGACACTGTTTTGTAGGGAACTGTAGATTTCAATCTGCTTAAATGCTGAGAGAAACTGATTTCAGTCCTGTAGACACTGTTTTGCAGGGAACTGTAGAGTTCAATCTGCTTAAATGCTGAGAGAAACTGATTGCAGTCCTGTAGACATCATTTGTAGGAAACTGTAGAGTTCAGTCTGCTTAAATGCTGAGAGAAACTGATTGCAGTCCTGTAGACACCATTTTGTAGGGAACTGTAGAGTTCAATCTGTTTAAATGCTGAGAGAAACTGATTGCAGTCCTGTAGACACCATTTTGTAGGAAACTGTCGAGATCAATCTGCTTAAATGCTGAGAGAAACTGATTGCAGTCCTGTAGTCACCATTTTGTAGGGACCTCTAGAGTTCAATCTGCTTAAATGCTGAAAGAAACTGATTACAGTCCTGTAGACACCATTTTGTAGGGAACTGTAGAGTTCAATCTGCTTAAATGCTGAGAGAAACTGATTGCAGTCCTGTAGACACCGTTTTGTAGGGAACTGTAGAGTTCAAACTGCTCTAAATCTGGAAATACCACATGACCAGCCACAGAGATGCCTGACATATTTTTCTCTAAACTCCCTAAACTATGACCAGAAAATTAAATCTGGCTGCTAATTTAATCTTAGAGTCTGATCCATTCCTCATTATAAATATATGCATTAACAAATACGAATATGTATGTCTGTGTACATATATATATATATATATATATATAGATATATATATATATATATATATATATATATATATATATATATATATATATATATATATAAAGAGAGAGAGAGAGAGGAGAGAGTGTGTTTATAAGTACATAGTCCAAACAGTACCTTTGTCAAAGTAATTGCGTATTCCTAATATTAACAAGAAATAACAATTATCCATATCAAATCTCCACAACTTGGGCAACTTTAACGCGTGCTAAACCACAAAGGTAAATAATTTGCGCCACTACATAAAAAACGCAACTTCTCTATCCAACCTCAGATACCTAGAGCAATACAGTTACTTAACTGTAACTAACCCACTTGAGAAAGCCTCTCACTTTCGAAAGCCCTGTTTCTTCTTAATAATGTAGTCCTGGCAGTCCATTATCCGTCAAATACTTTACCTGAAAATTCATGCACCCGAGCCATGTAACCATGCAACTGCCTGAAATAGTACTCTGTTTTTTTATTTTGATTTAAGCACTAATTAATCTTTAAATGCTCTTTTTTAACTAATAAACCATTCTATGCAATAATGAAGTACCAAAGAACTCATCCAATTACTGGCTTCAGATATTCTTCCTACCTTACACGTTCAACAAGCTGAGTTTTTTTTTCAGTTTTCCATGTTTTCAATCTAGTCCCATAGTCAAACTCCAAATGCACGGCCCCAAACTTAAAATCACAGAATGGTTCAAAGTCATTGTTGTCTCAGCCTAGAGTAGTCATTCGCCTCCATTCGGCCACAGCCACTCTATAAACAGTATGATCCAAATGAAACCGGGATGATGGAGGTAATCACAGCAGGCTAGAGTATGGGGGGGGGGGGTAAAATCACAGAAAAAAGAGGTACTGATGTTAGCGTCAGCAAATGTGACATCCTACCATTTTTCTGATTACTATGGGTAGCCCATGGGGAGTGATGACAGAAGGAGGGTAACAGAAAAGAAACAGGGGAAAAGTTTGGAAAAATTTGGACAGATGAAATCTTTTCACCCAGCTGCTACCACAGCCACAGTCTAGACGTTTGTACTCTGTGTTCAGAAAATACATGATGTAAAGCCTGCTGCTTGATTAACTTTTCCAAACATTTAAACTAATAGTTAAGCTCTGGTCCTTTTTAACATTTAAAAACTATTATTTGGTACAGGTAGTTTTCATGCAGCAAAACATTTACAGTAAATAATGCATACATTGACTGCCTTAAACATATCATTATCAAAGTAACTCAGTTAGGTGGGAGGCTGACATGATCAGAACCAAAGCAGCCTTTTTTCTGTTTTCCTCAGGGAACAAAAACAATAATGAGAAAAATCAAGCCGGGTCACATTTAAAGAACTGAGGATTGGGAATGGTTGGTGTTACCAGGCTAGAGTGAAAGTGTGACGCTCAAGAAGCAAAAATGTTGTACAGAACTGAAGCAGAATACTGCAGATTCAATGACATGGGTGCATTGTATACCACTTAATGTATGCATTGGTATTGTAAAAACTAGTGTTTTACAAGCTGCAAATATTTAACAATCTCCCTTTATAGTAAGCAAGACTTTTATGATGGATTCGCATTACAGCAAGAAGTCCGGACAACAAGAAATCTGGACAAAGCCTAAAATAATGAAGGGAACACACGATACGAGTAAAAATCGGAACAGATTTTAAGTATTCACCTTATAAACTTTAGAAAGGTGCTGAAATAACATGGCCAGTGTTAGGTGGGATTTTGCGTAGGATATGGAATCGAAAACAAAGATGCATGTTGTCATTACATGCTGACTTCAAACTGCAGAAGAGAGCCACAAGGAATTATCCATCGTTAGGGTGGCACAGTGGTTAACATTGTCACCTCACAGCAAGAGGTTCTCCGGTTCTATTCTCAGCTGGGGTGCCTTCTATATGGAGTATGCATGTTCTCCCTGTGTTCGTGTGGGTTTCCTCTGGGTACTCCAATTTCCTCTCACATTCCAAAGACATGCATCTGGAGCATTTCTACCTGAGCCTCCACTGAAAACAGGCCCTGTGGAACCTAGTCGGACTTTCCCGGTCAACAAATGTTAAATAAATACATTTTAAAAGCCAAATATTCATCTAACTATCATTTGTTAAGCATGTATAAGTGAAAGTTCATGAAAAGTATATCAGCAAATAATTAACAAATAAAAAATCACAGTAAAACAACTTAGTACCCTGCCTGGCTTACAATTGTAAATGCAGAACGTAATAATTCCCTGGCTCACAAATCCTCTGGTTCTGTCTTTGTCTTTCCCCTCTGGTTCACTCATAAAATAACATCCTCTTTCGTGAAAAAATAATTTCTTCCCTGGCTCAAGAAGTTATAACATCCAAGAAGTTATTTGCAATGCTCGCAAAAAACAGTTTGAAATCCCACTTGCTCGAAACAGCCGCAAATGCTTCGAGCTTCAATTATGACAGGCTGGCTCATGGACTGACGTCATCATGTATGTGATGGTATCAGTCAAAGTCTGAAATTTTAAAAATAGAGCTGGGAAAATCGGAAATTAAGGGGTGCCACTCGGGAATCATGGCACCCCATTTTCTGGACCTCAAAACCGGTAAGAACCAAGAAATTCGGTATGGTTGAGAGGTATGTCCCAGAGCACCTTCTTGTGAAACATTCTCTTCAGTTTCATCCTGTGTCATCCATTGCTCTTTCATATGGGAACTCACTAGCCTATCAATCAACAACACTGGCTGCATCAGCGTTGCCACAGTTTCCTGTTCCTTCCCTTGCTGTGCAACTCCAACTGAACTTTTGTACTGAGCTCCTATAGAAGGCTCCAAAGTATTTTTATATAGCAACTGATCAGATGTTTGCCACTCCACTATTTTCTCCTTAATTTGGGGATCTATTGCTCTTTCTTGCTGTGATGTCATTAGAGTTAGATTTTCTACACTAAATCCTTCACTTCACAGGTAATCTGTAACCTCAGTTTCTGTTTCTTTAACTTCTCCATTACTAATCCTCTTTTATACTTTTCCTCTTTGTTTTCTTATTTTTTGTATTGGAAAATTTTCCATATCTGGATGCATTTGCCTGTATTTCTCTTCAAATATCTCTGCTCTTTTTGCAGCTATGCCGTTTTTTTTGTATTGATTAGTTTTGCTTTCTCCTTTGCATAAATATTACACCATATTAAATCTCTTTTTCTTTCCCATGTCCATATTTTTTCTTCAGATGTCTCCTGCTCCTCCTGTTTCCCCTTACTTGAGGGACTCATTGTTCCATCATTCTGTGATATAACCTGTGTTAGACTTTCTGCACTAAATAATTCACTTTGCAGGTATTCCATAATTTCAACTTGTATTTTTTTAACTTCTACTTTACTAATCTTCTGTTCTTCCTTCCCTCTTTGTGATCTTATTTTTTGTACTGTGAAATTTTCCATATCTGGATGCCTTTGCCTGCATTTCTCTTTGTATATCTTTGGGACTGCTGTTTTTGCATTGATTAATTTGGCTTTCCCCTTTGTGTAAATATTGTACCATATCAGATCTCTCTTTCTTTCGTTCTTTCTTTCCCATGTTCATATTTATTTTTTATACCTTTCAAAAATCTCTAGATTTTATTCTTTATATTTTTGCACTTCCTCAGTGGCTTCTTTTTCCAAATGGCCCAAGGTTTCTTTGTCTATATATTGTTTTTCATAAATCCGTTGTATCAATGATTGCAATTTTTTATTTAATGCTTCTGATAGTTTTTCTTGTGCAAGTATTTTTCTTTCCTCTAATTTCTCCCTTAATCTTTTTGTATATCTTCTGCCTGGAAATTCTGGGCTTCTTGAATAATAATAACAATACATATTTTTTTTCTTATCCTCAATACTCTATTGTCTTTATGTCTTTTTTTTTGCCCTATCACTTTTTGTGATATTTGTTGTCTACAGCAGGGGGGGCCATCCTCCACCTCGACTTCACCAAGCCCCATTGTAGGAATGTTTCAATGTCTTGAGGATTCTACACTGTCATTTCTTCCAGTCCTGGCACCAGTGCACTTACAAGGGTTGGGCACTTCTTTATCCTGGGTCATGTGCACCCAGCTATCTTTTTATTTTTTAACCTATACTGTGCATGATATATGCTATATAAAATACAGTCTATATATCATTGTGAGATTTTGTGAAAAACAGGGTCTGCCTTGTGTGGGTACTCACCAAGACTTAAGGATGAATTTTGTTCCAGCAATACTACTCTGCTTTGCTTGCATATTTATCATCTCTCCAGTCGGACCCCATATGAATCTCCTATATTATTTAAACATGATATTTTAAATTTTCCCTTAGATAGGGATTTAGTGCTTACCTCTCTGCTGCAGAGTGACCAAAATGTATGATGAAAGAGGTGAACTATAGCAGGGAGTCTCTAAGATTTCTCAGCCCACCTTTTCCAAATTGTCCAGTGGATTTTATTTCTTCTCATCCAATTTTGGCAATAAAAAGAATAAATAGTCTCATCAGAACACAGGAAATATATTTTAAGAAGAAGTGGTAAGGGGGTCAAAAAGAAGTCTCAAGCCTTCCATAACCAAGGAACAGTCCAGCAAGTCTAAATGAATATTAAAGAGACCTTGAAACCTCCTCCCACCCTGGCACTTTTTCTGTGCCAGAAAGTGTGAATCTCTGCTTTCTCTTTGGCAACAGGTTGTTTCAGATAAATGGATTCTGAAAATCATTCAACATGGTTGCAAGTGCCAGTGGAAGGAAATTCCTCCTTTGCAGGAGGTCATTCCTCACCCTCCAGATCAGACTGTTTTGTTTCCACTGGTTCTTCAACACATGCTGTGTCAAGGAGTGACAGAACCAGTTCCTCCTACTCAGGAGGGGAAGGGGTGTTTTTCAAGGATGGATTTTCCTACTGCCAAGAAAGATAATGTGTGGAGACCAGCCCGGGATCTTTCTTTCATAAACCTGTTTGTCACAGTGCCCAAATTCTAAATGATGTCACTTTACAACCTGTTACCTCTTTTTCCTCCTTCAAGTTTCATGGTAATACTAGACTTAATGATGCTTATCACTACTTCCCTATGTATCCAGTCTTCAGGTATTTCTTAAGGTTTTGTGTGTCTGGATCACATTATCAGTTCTCTGCCTTACACTTTGTAATATTTGCTGCACCAAGAGTATTCACAAAGTATCTAGTTTCATTTATAGCTCATTGCAAGCTACAGGTTATCCACATTTCTCCATATTTTGATGACTTGCTTATCTTCACCTAGTCTTTCAAAATTTCAGGATTCTCTCTGTTAGGTGAGAGATCTCTTGCACAAGTTGGGATTCCAAGAGGGCATTCAGAAGTCTTTCTTGAGACCCTTACACAGGATTGTGTTCCTGGCATTTCAACTAGACAACTCATTTCAAAGATCTGTTCTTCAACAGGAAAAACTAGATCCTTATTTAGATGTATTTCTAAGGTTTTCCACTCAGACTTTGACCATTGTGAGGAAATCCCTCAGGATTTTGGGTCTCATGGCATCTATAATTCTCATGATACCCCTCACAAGATTCCACATGAGAAAGATACAGTGGTATCTGAAATCTCTTTGGTTCCAACACCCTTTATCTTTTCAGATTCAAGCACTGGGTGTTGTCAGAAGAGATTTTTTTGGTGGAGTCAACAGATATCTTTAAATCCAGGTCTCCCTTCCTTCATCCTTGCTCCAAAGCAGCCAGCTGCCACAGATGCATTGGACATTTTGGGGAGCAGTTTCACGGGGGATAAGCATGCAGGAGAGTAGGACAAGAGCACAAAAATCAAGGAGATGATTGCCGTTATCAACTGTCTGAACCATCTTTGGTCCCCAGGACTGCTTTAGGTGGTTACAAACAATACCACAGTCATGTGGCACATCAACAAACAAGGGGAAACAGAATGCATCCCCCTTGCAGACTAGCCATTTTATCTTGGAATACAGCTTAACAGCACAATTTCACTCTATAGGCATCATACATTCTGCCAGAGCAAAACTGTGTTGCAGATAACGTGAGCAGGACCAAGGTAGACCCTCATAAATGGAAACTAGATCAGGGGTCTTCCATGACTTGATCCATCTGAGGGGATTTCCTCAAATAGACCTCTTTGCCTCCTCTCTGGAAATCATCTGGCAAAATATTGTCCAGGGGTCCAGGCAAGAAGGCCTGGAAGACAGTTGCCTTTTCTTTCATTAAACAGGAATGTTCCTGTATGCTTTTGAATTTTTTTCACTAATAAACAGTGTACGTCTAAGGGTCAGTAAGAATCACCCAAGATCATTGTGATGACTCCCTTCTGGCTGAGACAACTATGGTTTTCCCTTCTTTTGGAAATGGCCAGTGACTATTATCACAAGCTTCCTAGCACAATGGATATACTCGCACAAGAACAGGGATGTTTGATAACGCCCCAATATCAATCATCTTCAATTGGACTGCCTGGATAATAGGGTCTTAATTCCTTTGAGGCACCTGTTTTCTGTGGATGTGTAGCAGGTATTAATGGAGGCAAGAAAACCTGCTACTAGAAAATCATATATTAGCAAATGGAGGTTTACTAGTTTATGCCAGGAACATAACCAGCACCTATTCAGGGCTAGCCGTCATCTTGTTTTACGATATTTGTGTGAGTTACTATCCTATGACCTTTCTTATTCCTCTATCAAGGTTCATTTCTTAGCCCTTTCAGTATGTCTGCCCATGGATCTTCCTCTTTCAAGACAGTCTCATGTCAAAATGTTCTTGAAAATAGTTTTGCATAAGAGGCCTCCAAGTAAACTTTTTGCCCATCCCTGAGATCTTAACTGTATGTTAGAGAGTCCAGGGACAATATTTTGCCAGATGATTTCCAGAGAGGAGGCAAAGAGGTCTATTTGAGGAAATCACCTTAGATTGATCAATTCACTTGTTCCATTTGAACCAGCTAATCTGGCCAACTTGAGGTTCTTAACATATAAAACAGTTATACTGATTGCTCTGACCTTTGCAAGAAGGGCATCTAAGTTGTAAACTCTCATGGTGAGTCAGCTTTACCTCATTGTCCATGGGAACAATGTTTCTTTGAGAACTAAGCCTTCTTATGCCTAAAGTGATATCAGAGTTTGCTTTAAGGCAAACTGTCAATCTCCCAGTTTTCTAGCTAAAGTGGCTCATTTTGTAGGTGCAATCTAGTACTGTTGCAAATACAACATGCTACAGTTTCCTTCTCTATATTTTTTGACATAGAAGGCCAAAATACTATGCCGCTTGCCCTTCTTTTGGTTGAATCAGTACCTGGGTGACCACGAAGCAGAATCTTGAAATATTTCTGTTGTAATGCTGAAGGAATAATCACCTTTGGACCTTTCACGATGATTTTATCTTCCATCATTAGCTTGTCTCAGTAAGGAAAATATTTCTGTATGTCAAATGGTAGACTCTTTTGACGCACTGGTCATCCTTGACTGGTAACACATTTCTGCTTCTGAAGAACAGGGTCTAGAGCTGTGTGTTGCCTGAGTTAATCAAGATGTGATGAGGAAACATTTTTGACTTCCATAACTTCAAGGTCTGTTCTCATTGTCATGCTGTTCTGTTGTTTGTCTTGCTGCTCTTGACAAAGTATCTGCAAAGTATAAATATTTGCCTTTTGTATAAACAATATTGAAATTGTACTTGTGCAATTTTAGCATCATGCATTGCGAGTGTACTGGGACTGAATGTATCAGCTTTTTTAAAATTGTCAACAAAGGTTGCTAATCAGTCTCTGTTTGAACAGCTTTGCCATAAATATAATCAATGAACTTCAAACACGTGAACACTACTGCCCAATGCTCTTTTTCTATTTGTGCATACTGCATCTCAGTTTGGGTTAAAGTTCTGGATGCATAGGATACTGGTATGCCTTCCTGCAGACAAGCTGCATCAAGACTATACTTTGAAGCATCACATGAAAGAGTTATTTGTTTGTGAACATCATAATATATCAGTGTGGATGGACTGGCAATTGTTTGTTTCACAACATCAAATGCTATTTGGTGTTGTTCCAACCAGGACCTGTTTACATTTTTGTGTGTCAACTCATGTATTGGTGCTGCTCAAAGCTCACTCAAGCCTGAGATGAATTTTCCTAAAAAGCT